>NW_028241850.1:0-52215 GCF_964263255.1 Lissotriton vulgaris | reverse complement strand
GCGTTAAGCATGGGCGGAAAATCCGTTTCGCTCGCGGATTTTGCAGATTTTCGGGAAATTCGCAATCCGCGAGATTCGCGAATCTCCCGCAAAATCCGCAAATCCGCGAGCAGCGGATTTTGCTCGCACTGCTCGCACTGTTCGCGTGAGTTCGCGGCTTCCCAGTACAACTTCGCGCCCCGCGAATAAGTGCTAAATTGCAGAAATACGATCTTAGCAAAACTGAAACTACTTACCAGGTTCAAAAGTTCAGGCTCATCATTAGTAGCCATTTCCTGTAGTGCTTCCTGAGGGGCCCCTCCAGAGTTCAGTTGCCAGTTGCAACTATTATGTGACCCTGCTCTGAACCTCAGAATAGTTACACATATGCCACAAAGGTCCTGAATTACAGCTAAGGGAGACAAGCAGGAGCCAGGCTGGAAGTTAAAATCCATTAATCAGCCCCTAATTCATTATTGTCAGTTGGGGCAGGGCAGGTGTTGTAACTAATTTTGCAACAATGAAAGCACTTAGCAAGTGCAAAAGATCACTAATCAGGGCGCACTAAGGAAGCAGGTGCCAGCTAAAAAAATATTCTGTGACACATTAATCAGCCCCAAATTAATTCAGGTCACTTGAGGCAGGGAAGGTGTGCTTTGCTTTGCCGAAAATAATGTACACTGGACAACCAGAGGGTGTGGTGATGAAACAGAGGGTGGCATGGGTGCGCCAGAGGGTGGCATGAGTAGTCAGAGAGTGGCAGTGGTGACAGAGAGTGGCAGTGATGAAGAAGAGTGTCCCAAACAGGCTGGACACGTAGAAACAACAAGTTCGCAAAACTTGCGACCCGACAGGTAAGTTCGCAAATTGCGAAATTGTAAAAACCCTCGCGAACTGGCAGAAACACGGGCGAACACAAAAAAAAAAATCCGCAAATTCGTGGGAATTCGCGGATTTTGCGGATTGCGAGTTCGCGAATCCGCAAAATTCGCGAACGCGAGATTCGCAAAATTCGCCCATGCTTGCAGCGTGACAGTGCGGGATTGTACACGGGGTCAGCAATGGCTGAACCAAGACATATCTTTCGAGGCCGCTTCTGTGGGTGGCGCAACCGGCGCTGCAGGCCCACCAGCGGTATTTGTATCTACAAGGGCCGGCACGCCTCGTGCACGTTACTGGGGACAGATAGTAAACCAAATAATCCAATTGTGGAATCAATTGGAAAGGGAAGACCACTCGGTCCCCCCGAACGTATGGATGGGTGCCCCGATCCCCCCGGGAAACCATTTTGGGCGGGGGGCGTGGTTCGGCTGGTATGCCCAAAGCGGCGTAGCCGGAGCACGCCCTTCCCGCCCAGAAGGGGTTGTCCTAGACACCTGCCCGGAAGACCGCGCCCAGTGGGCGTACCTGAGGAGGGCCCCCGCCCTCCCGCAGACGGATAAATGGAGCGGGAATCCGAAGAAGCGTCCTCTTGTTCCAGTGCTCTGAAGGCTGCACCACTCGTGCTCGTGAGCCCTCGACGGAACAAGCGGCAATTTTGAGAACTTGTAATCTTGTTGTTTCTCTTTCAGTCTCAGGAGTGTGAAGGATCTGGGACCTCGTCGTTCGACTTGAGCGGAGTAAACGAATCTATGGCTGGCAAAAAAGCGGGAAAGAGCTCTGAGCTGGAGAAGGTACTGCGCACCTTGTCGAATCGAATGGCGATCATGGACCGAAAACTGGGTAAAGTTGATTCCATCGGTCGAGGTTTGGCTGAGGTTAAAAAGCAGTTAGCGGCCCAGAACAACCCCTCGGGCCGTCCTAAGAAGGTGATAGGCCCGGCCTTGCTGGGAGTCGGCCCTGAGGGTAGGGGGAAGCGTAGTAAGAAGAGGGCGGTCTCCGGGGAGGACCCGGTTCCGGAGGTGCCCCCAGCTGCCCCCATCACACCGGCGGACAGCCCGGTACCGAGTCCGGACATAGGTTTACCAATCCCTGTTGTAATTACCCCGGTTAATGATGATCAGATGCCCCCAGAACTGGCCCTCCAGTTAGCGGCAGTGTTGCCCTGGCTTAAAAAGAAAGCAGGGGGGCAGTGGCTGCGGGGGATCCAGCCGAGGAGGCTAGATTATTAATCGAGCAGTTATGGCAGTCGAGAGAAGCCCGGACGGCGAATGTTCCTTCTATTTCCCCACAGGTGGCACCAGGAATAACTACGGTTGGCCGGGAAACGACAGCAGACACAGCGGTTGAACCCGGTAAGAACCCATTGCCAATGGTGGGGGAAAGTTCAGTGCCTTCAAGGCGCGAGAGGATGGCCCAGCACATCCCTGCGGCCACGAAGGAAATGATATGGGGGGACAAGTATGTTAACATGTTTTCATTATTGACCGACCATCTTGAGATGGAATACGCAAATACTCAGAAAGATTTATGGCACCCCAGTGTATGGCGGGCCAAGATGGCGGAATTTAGGGTCGACGAGACCGTAGCGAACTGGGTGAAGGCCTTCTCTATATTTACGGCAGTAATGGGGGAACGTAAGCCTGAAGTGTTGCCCGAGCTATCCTGTTACCAGAATAGGATCATGGACTTTTATAACATGTACGGGGGTAATGAGTGGAAAGGATATGACATGCAATTCCGAAAGGCTAAAGAGTTTGATGTCTTTTTTACATGGGATTGCCTCAACACTGTATCGTTGCATAAGCAGCTCTTGCCTGGATCGGCAGGTACGTCCTTGCCGGGCGGGAGCGGGCCTGGGACAGTTCAGCAAAGGCCTGCGCAGCCCTTTCGAGCAAGCGCCAGTGGGGAATCACAACCCAAGACCAGCGGAAATGGGGGCAAGCGCGGGGTCTGCTGGGGTTTCAACTGAGGTAACTGTAACAGGCCCCAGGGAACATGTAGGTTCCGCCATGCTTGTGCGGGCTGTGGGAGCTCCTCACACCGGAGAGTAGCTGTAGATCCAAGAGTGTTGGTTCGGGAGGAAAGCGGGGGTCCAAGCAAGAGTGAGGTGACGCTTGGGAAGCAATCATCTTCGCCCGTTGACATAATGGCTTTGACTCGCTGGTTGAATAAATACCCTGATCATGTATCCACCGGGATTTTGAGGAGTGGTTTCCTGTATGGCTTCAACATCCCGGCGGGGAATTTTCAGGGGAGCCCCTTTTGTAAAAATCAGCAATCCGTCCAACACAACCCAGCAGTGGTAGCCAGGAAAATCTCCAAAGAAGTCAGCTTGGGGCAGGTAGCAGGACCTTTTCCATGCCCGCCGGTGGCGGACTTTGTGTGTTCACCTCTAGGAGTAGTTCCGAAGAAAGACCCGGGGGAGTATAGACTCATTCACAATCTGTCGGCCCCGAAGGGCGCCTCGGTGAATGAAGCCATTGATCCAGATGTCTGTTCGGTTCGGTATGCATCATTCGACGATGCCATCGAGCTACTGAATCACCTGGGCCCCGGTGCTCTGATGGCGAAAACGGACATTGAATCGGCATTCAGATTGCTCCCGGTACATCCGCGGGACCAGCGCTTGCTAGGTTTTACGGTCCAAGGGAACTATTACATGGATGAATGCATGCCCATGGGTTGCTCAATTTCTTGTACTTATTTTGAAATGTTCAGAAGTTTTTTAGAGTGGGCGTCACCGAGGCCACTGGGCATAGACCAGTGATGCACTATTTAGATGACTTCCTGTTCTTAGGGCCGGCCGGCAATGCGAAATGTGCACAGGCGTTGCAGGACTTCTGCATCCTCATGCAGGAGTTTGGAGTCCCATTGGCACCAGGTAAGACGGTGGGGCCATCTACTTCACTGGAGTTTCTGGGAATTGAGCTCGATTCAGTGGAAGGATGCTTTCGTTTGCCAATGGAGAAGGTGGCCAAGTTCAGGGCTTCCTTAACACAATGCCTGGGCAGAGAAAAAGTGACCCTGCACCAGTTACAACAAACAGTGGGTCAGCTTAACTTTGCCTTGAGAGTAATACCGATGGCTCGCCCCTTCTCACGCTCCATTGCACAAGCTATGGTCGGCCTCAAGGAGGGAAACCACCGCACGAGACTGTCGGCAGAGGTCCGCCAGGATATGCGCATTTGGTTGGCATTTCTGGCGGACTTCAACGGTCGAGTAGTGTGGAACAAACCCCCAGCATCATTGGACGAACTGGGTTTGTGGACTGATTCGGCCGGGAGCGTGGGATTTTGCGCCATCTTTGGTAACCGATGGTCGGCGCAAGTATAGCCGACGTGGTGGCACTCCAGCGGTCTGACAGGTAACATTGGGTTCTTGGAGCTATTTCCCATTTGGGTTGCTCTGTTGGCATGGCCAGACGATTTTAGGGACCGCTCAGTAGTGTTTTGGTCGGACAATATGACTGTGGTTGAGTGCATTAATCAGCAGGCAGCCCGCTGCAAGTGGATCTTGAGATTGTTAAAAGAAATTGTTTTACGTTGCATGAGATTGAATGTACAGTTCAGGGCAAAACATGTGCTGGGTGTACTGAATAATGCAGCTGATGCACTCTCTCGTTCACACATGCAGGCTTTCAGGGGCTATCTACCCACAGCGGACCTAGTGGCGGCACCGTTCCCCGAAGCACTATGGCTGATCGGTGCCCCGGATTACAAGACCTCGTGGCAGCCAGCTTAGCGCCCAGGACGAGGAAGGCTTATGAGGGAGCGTTTCGTTCCTACTGCACCTTTTTAGGCCCGGCAGGGAGACATAGCTGAGGGCAGGAGGAATCCTTCCTGGGTTTCTTAGTAGCGCTTCATAGAGAAGGCCGATCAGCTGCAACCGCCAACAGACATAGGGCGGCCATTTCATTCATGGCACAACTCCACGGCATAAGGGGCCCAACGGGTTCCTTTGTAGTTAGGAAAGCGCTCCGCGGCTGGCAACGCCTGGAAGGTCGCAGACAGGATACGAGGCGCCCGATTGGTTTAGAGAGATTGTCTCGGCTTTTAGCAAAACTGGATGAGACATGCTCCTCCCCTTCCGAAGCAGTTCTGTTCCGGGCGGCTTTCGCCTTGGCATTTCATGGGGCCATGCGGGTAAGCGAACTTGTGGCGAGGAACAAGAAAGATATGGAGGGAGGCTTATGCAGGGATCACGTACAAATGCGGGGTGATTCGATGCTGATCTCGATAGCCAGGTCCAAGACAGACCAGGGAGCTATGGGAGATAGTGTTGTTGTGCAGCGCGCTCGAGGGTGCCCCACTTGTCCGATAAAGTGTCTAGAGGAATATTTGGCACAGAGGCCGGCGACATGGGGAGGGAGCCTGCTTAGGCACAAGGATAGCACCCCTCTGACGAGATTTCAGTTTCAGAGGGTGCTAGCACTTACAATCACTTTGGTGGGCATGGACCCGTGCGATTTTGGGACCCACTCATTTAGAATAGGGGCCGCTACAGAGGCTACGGCCCGGGGTCTGGGTGCGGAAGAAGTGAAACAGCTAGGCCGTTGGTCCTCGAACTGCTTCAAGAGGTATGTGCGATTGCACATGTTGTAAAAGACTGGTGAAATGCACTCACGCTTGTTGTCTTTTGTTTGAATTACAGTTTCGCAAGCCTGTGACGCGGGGCGGAATTTGGAGTCAACCCATCACCAGGAGACCAGCGGTCGAGGATCACCGACTGGAGAGCAAGTGGTATGGGTCGTGGGCCACTCATACGTGAGGCGCGCCGGGGACGTATTCATGGCAGGTGACGCGATTCACGCATCTGGGGAATACGGGTTCAGAGTGACCTTCCATGGGAAAGGAGGCCTCTGTGTTGACCAATTTCAACCATTTATGGAGGGTCTCTTAGGGTGGCAAAGGTCACCGCCATCTATAACCATAGTACACTTGGGGGGCAATGACTTAGTAAGACTGGGAAGACGAGTGTTACTGGAACACATTTTGTCAGCAGTCAGCTGGTTGGCTAAGAGGCTCCCGGGGTGCACAATCGCCTGGTCCCACATGATCCCCAGGAAAGTTTGGCGGGGGGGTTTCTCTGTGTCAGCGTTGAACCACTCGGTAAGGAGGGTCAACAATAAAATTGGGAAATTGTTTCGCTCCGCGCAGTTGCATAGCATTCCCCATGGGTGTATTCGGGGTGATCACTTTTATTTGAATGATGGGGTTCACCTGTCCAGGGCGGGGAATGATTTACTCATAGGAGACTTCATAGCATGGCTAAGGGGCTTGAGGAGGCATGACCTTTAGGAGGTGTGGGGGGCCGGATAGTCGGTCAACTATCCGGCCTGTGGCGGTAAGGTCATGATCGGTGAGCAGTAATTTCAAGGTCCCTAGGGGGGGCGCCACCCAGAATGGATGGGAGCGCCTGGGGGGAGGCGGCCATTGGCCCCTCCCACAGGGAGGGGGCACCCACTACGGATGGGTCGCCTAGGGGGAGACGGCCATAGGCCCCTCCCAGGGGGGGAGACGACTAGATGCCCCTCCTACGAATTTCCCGGGGGCCGGATATCCGCTCCGGTGGAAGAGAGTGTGGGGAAGGGGGGGAGTTCACGCTGTCCTTTTTACAGATACCTCACACGGGAACTCGGACGACCTTTAAGATGGCGTCGAGTGAAAGGGGGCCCCCACGACAAGGGAAGTTACAGTTGGCAACGAGGGTAAAGTCCTCTGCGCATGCGCCACTCACACCAATAGGGCGGGAGTTTGGTAGTAGGGATCTGACACCGGTTAAGACCTTGCCGTTGGCCCTTAATGCTAGGATGTACAATTTTAATTTAGAATGTATGCATTTTCAGGATGCTAGACTCGGCTAGGAAACCTTTGTATTAGAGATCTGTTAAGGTTAGCCAAAGAACATGTCTTCATCAAAAATGTAATGAAAGTAAAATTGTACCTAATTCATGAAACGTTTTAATTTAATGTTTTAAATTTTGTTTCATATTTTAATAAATACGGCCGGGGGGGTAACTCCCCCCCGCCTTCCAAAAGCTCAAACCTGTGTCTGTCTCCTCCCTTTGGGGAATTGGTGTTGGGAGAGGGTGGCGGGCATCCCGGCCATATGGAACGGGAAGACCACTCGGTCCCCCCGAACGTATGGATGGGTGCCCCGATCCCCCCGGGAAACCATTTTGGGCGGGGGGCGTGGTTCGGCTGGTATGCCCAAAGCGGCGTAGCCGGAGCACGCCCTTCCCGCCCAGAAGGGGTTGTCCTAGACACCCGCCCGGAAGACCGCGCCGAGTGGGCGTACCTGAGGAGGGCCCCCGCCCTCCCGCAGACGGATAAATGGAGCGGGAATCCAAAGAAGCGTCCTCTTGTTCCAGTGCTCTGAAGGCTGCACCACTCGTGCTCGTGAGCCCTGGACGGAACAAGCAGCAATTTTGACCCACCCACCAGCCCCTGTTGCAGTGTTTGTTTGAATAAAGTAATTGTTGGTGATATCCGATTGTATTAAAGAGATGCAGTCACGTTTTCAGCATTTATGTATGCCTTGGGTTGAATAAATGTGTAAAGGCCTTTTTCCTTTGTAGAAAAGTAAAGGAGTGTATCACATAATGAAATTGTCTTGTGCTTTAGGACTTTTTCCCTTTGTAGACATGAAAAGTTGATGAATTATCAAGCTGTTTCAGATTAGGCGAATTTTTCTTTCCTTAGTAGGTAAAACAACTGTTGTATTTATTTTTTGGTCGGGCGGTAAGGTCATGATCGGTGAGCAGTAATTTCAAGGTCCCTAGGGGGGGCGCCACCCAGAATGGATGGGAGCGCCCGGGGGGAGGCGGCCATTGGCCCCTCCCACAGGGAGGCAGCACCCACTACGGATGGGTCGCCTAGGGGGAGACGGCCATAGGCCCCTCCCAGGGGGGAGACGGCTAGATGCCCCTCCTACAAATTTCCCGGGGGCCGGATATCCGCTCCGGCGGAAGAGAGTGTGGGGAAGGGGGGGAGTACACGCTGTCCTTCTTACAGATACCTCACACGGGAACTCGGACGACCTTTAAGATGGCGTCGAGTGAAAGGGGGCCCCCAGGACAAGGGAAGTTACAGTTGGCAACGAGGGTAAAGTCCTCTGTGCATGCGCCACTCACACCGTGAGGGCGGGAGTTTGGTAGTAGGGATCTGACACCGATTAAGACCTTGCCGTTGGCCCTTAATGCTAGGATGTACAATTTTAATTTAGAATGTATGCATTTTCAGGATGCTAGACTCGGCTAGGAAACCTTTGTATTAGAGATCTGTTAAGGTTAGCCAAAGAACATGTCTTCATCAAAAATGTAATGAAAGTAAAATTGCACATAATTCATGAAACGTTTTATTTTAATGTTTTAAATTTTGTTTTATATTTTAATAAATACGGCCGGGGGGGTAACTCCCCCCCGCCTTCCAAAAGATCAAACCTGTGTCAGTCTCCTCCCCTTGGGGAATTGGTGTTGGGAGGGGTGGCGGGCATTCCGGCCATATGTACATACACTTTACATTGGGAGCACTTGCACTGCGGCACGGATCGGCCGTGGCGCAGTGCCCTGAGCATCGAACACCAGCAAAACATCTGAGGCACATCGGCAAAAGTGGACGGGAGACTCACGCCAAGGTGCCAGGTCTAACACTAGCAATAACAACAGATGCAATTAAGAAATTAAAATCAATACATAACAGTATGATAAGACAAGCTCGTAGGCACCCAGGAGAAGATCAGATATTCAATAAATATAAGGTAGCCCAGAAAGCACTTCAATGAGCAATATTCCTCGAAAAAAACAAACGTTCCGAACAGTTTTGGCTAAAACTGACACAAGCAAGTAGGAAGTCATAACCCAAAAGCTTTCTGGTCACTCGCCAATACCAAAACACACAAGCAGGGAGGACAAAGTAGCGCCTACATCTACGAAGTCGAATGGGTATTCTATTTAGCAAACCATTTCAAGGAACAAGAAAAAGTAGCTGGTCCACCAGTAAAGTCCCCGGTATTGGCCCAACAATGCAACTGCCGCCAACCATTAGGCACAATGGATGCAGATTCACTAAAGAAAAAAGCTGAATCAAACATAAGGACGCCACCAGCAACCAATATTAAAACCTGGCTCCAGCTCCCAGATCCATTCCAACATGTTCTTACAAATTTATGGATAAAACTGTTCAAATCATAACTGAGGGTCATGCAGACGGAGCCCCAGGGCCAAATGGGCTACCACAGGCATTGTTTAAAAATCACACAGTATTCTGGGCCCATCAACTGGCACCCTTTTTTTCCTACCGCTGGACCAATTCGGTATTACCAAAATCGTGGCGTAGCGCCATTATTCATCCAATATATAAATGAGGCAAGAGATCAGATCCGAAAAATTATAGGATGATCTCCCTACTGGACATAGAATCAAAATACTATGCCAAACTGCTCCTTCAAGATCTGGAGTCTTGGGCAACAAAAAATAAGCTAATACCTTTCAACCAGACAGGATTTGTGCAAAAATCAGGAACCTAAACAAATTTGCTTGCAATATCCATCTTGTTGGACAAATCGGCTTCCTCAGGAATGTTAATGCATGGCTGTTTCATGGACTTTAAGGCCGCCTTAGACCGTGTACCCCGTAGTCTATTATGGTTCAAATTGCGGAAATGGGGGATTCCACCAATTCTCCTACGAGCAATAATTGCACTACACACTAACACATGGATCCGCATAAAACTTGGGGACGGATCATATACCTCAAGGAAAATCTCAACATCACGTGGAGTAAAACAAGGATGTGCATTAGCACCCTTTCTTTTCAATCTCTTCATCTTCATCTCCGACCTGTCAGAGTAAATCGACGAAGTTAATTCTCATCCCCAAAAACTTGCCGGGATAGGAATCAGCAATCTATTGTACGAGGACAACTTAGGGCCATATTATCAAGCAAAGGGCGATACATTATCGCTACTTTTATCGGCAGGAAACTGCAGCTAAAGCAGCGATAATGGGCTTGATAATATGCCTTTTGAATTCCCATAGAAGCCCAGGTTCTGGTGTTAACCTGGGCTGCTATGGGAATTGACAAGGGCATATTATCAAGCCCATTATCGCCGCTTTAGCGGCAGTTTCCTGCCGGTAAAAGTGGCGATAATGTATCTCCCTTGCTTGATAATATGGCCCTTAGTGCTGCTGAGCCACACCAGGGAAGGCCTGCAGAGACTCCTGGATCAATAGTCCCTTTACACCACCGGGAACAAACTGAAATTGAACCTAACAAAGACAAGAGCAATCACCTTTGGGTCAAGGAAATATTGAGGAGGCGGCTGGCTGTACAATGGCAACGTGTTGACAAAGCCATCTCATATAAGTACCTGGGGGCCACATGGATAGAAGGGGCTCATTCTCCAAACATAGAGACGAGGTACAAGCCAAAGCTTTGACAATCCAGGTGGCATTTAAGACACTTGCCAGGCAACTGTCTGGGCCGAGTCTGACCCCACTCATAACAGTTATGAAGGCAAAAATCATCAATTTCCTCACTTACAGCCAGGAGATCATGCAAGGGAAGGAAAACACCTTTGTGAATAAAATAACAACACGAATATTCAAACAAGCGTTGAGCCTTCCGAAATCTTCATCTCCTGCTCAAATAAGTCTTGAGTTTGGCTTTCAAGACCATCAAGCAGTAGGGGCCGGAGCCTTCATCAGGCTGTGTAACAAGTTGCGTACCTCCAGAGAAGGAAGCCTGGAGGCTCTTTTGTGGCAGGAAATCTCAGCCGGACAACTTGGTAGATCATATTTGAGTTATCTACAAACCTCCCTAAAACTCCTGGACTCAGAAGAAATCTGGGGATCTAATCCACCGCAGCAGACTCTCAAAATCCACATTAAAAGGAACGTCCGCCTTTGGTCCTTCCATTCAGACAGAGCTCAACTGGCCCAACGTAAGCATGCCTGGACAATTGTATCATGGTTTCAGCCAGGGATTATGGCCCCATATCTGTAATGTACCTATTCTGTGCTATGGAAAAAAAGATTCATGGCCCTCAAAATGGGCGAATGGCCGTTCCTGTACCACCTGCCAAGCTGGCAAGGCGTAAACACTAATATAATGTGCAGGGTTTGCGGGAGTAGCAAGGAAACGATTGAGCATGTGGCATGTCTCTGCCCCTCACTACTTGACGACCGAAAATTTTTGTTAAAGAGTGAATGGAATAAACTTGGCATCCGCACGCGCTGAAAAGCTACCATTGCTTCAATGAGTCCGGACAATTCACTGCTCAATATCCGGTTCACTAAGTTTACGACAAGAGCAGTAAGAATACTTATAATCAGAGAGAGCCAGCAAGTAAATTATAGTCAATTGCAAAAGGGTGGTCTAAGCCATCTGCTACACTAAATATCTGCTGACACCGACCTTTTTTCACACGGATTACCTCTTGCCCCCCGTGCACCTGAAGAACATTTAAACCATCATATGTAGGGCCTTCACCACAATATTGGACCCGCGCTGTCAGTGGTATCAACCACTCATCCTCAACGACTAGGGTCTTGTCATGTGACCTTAGCAGATGTTAAATCAGAAGGGCCAACCATGGTCCCCACTGTTTTAATTGCCCATTATCAAGTTGCACTGATCAGATGAAGTTAACAGTTCACCAACAAAGATGGATGCCCAGGCCTTTTTAATTATTTAAGGATGAATCTTGCTTTTTAACCCACTGTGATGATACAGATGGACTAAGCGGACACCCTCATGAGGATTCCCAGAGAAAAAACTAAAAAAACTAAATAAATGTTTTAAAGCTAAGACACAGCTCCGAGACAAAATGCGTGTCTCCTGCACTATGTGTAAATACTTTAGTAATATCAATATACGTTTTTGAATCTTTGATAAATGTTTACCATTGTAAGGATTTTTATTAATCAAACAATAAAGTTCTACTGCCTTAATTTTTTTTTTTTTTAAATGATCGGGGCTTCAAACAACATAATGAACTTTTAATGACTTTTTATGTTTAAAACGGAAGCTTGCTTTTAGATGATCTTAACACTATCACGATGCCTCGAACACTGAGTAAAAGGCCTTTATGCACAATGTACAAATCTCGTTCTATCTTCATCAATTGGTGTGGCAGGGCTAACAACAAATCCATAACATTGCTGATCAAAATGAGCATTGCAAGGATGCTTTTTATTGTAAATATTAAGCATCTCAGAAGATAAGCAGAGGAGTCACTTCAGCTTACACCGAGGGTCCCTGCATTCTGAGACTTCTGAAGAAGCGGTCTGACATCTCCGTGAGGGGTGTCCAGTACATGAGCAGGAAGGGGTACTACATTCTCTCCTGCTCGGTAATGAAGTTGGATTATCCTGTGGAGGGATTCTTGGCTCTCCACCTACACACACTCTAGATACACACAGAGTAGGGTTTGCACAGTAAGAGTATGCTTAATCCCTACCTTGTATTATATGCATGCATATATACACTGTCTTAGCATCATGCTTGAACTATATCTGCTATTTACTCTTTTGGTGCTTGTAATACATTTCATCTGCTTCTGTCTACTGATTATCACAGCACATGCTTTCTATACCTAAATAACGTTGGTTCAATAAATATATAAAAAATGCCCCATTGTGTATTCTTTGTATATTTCTCCAAGAACAAGTGAGCACGAATGACTGGGGGGAAAGGGTCTAGGTCTGTTACTACAATCCCTGAGGGGTAAGGGTTGTAATGTTGGGTGTGTGCCAGAAACCATTTTCTCCATGTTCGGGAAGTAGACCTGGTTGTGTTACTGTGATCTAGTTGGTCTCTAGATCCACATATCCTGCGGGGGTGCTTGGAATCAGTCGAGGCACCCCAGCCAAAGTTTATGTTGTCCAGCCAATTCGCTGATCCTACGGATAAGTGGGAGCTACATGACACTGCACTGACAGGGACCGCGCCTGTGTGTGGTATGTAAGTTGGTTTGCAGTTTGTAAGGGTGGTGTCGTGAATTTAGGCGTGCCGATCGGGCATTGCATGTTTGCAGCTGGAGAGCGAGAAATCACGTATGCCATTGGAATGGTATGAAGTGTGTGGAGAAGGAGCTGTTGCCCAAGGTGCACAAAGAACCACCATAAATTAAACAAATTGGCTCCTGGTTGATGCTGTTGTCAAGTGGAGAGGAAGCAGTGAGGGTCCATGCAGGCCTGATGCCTGACCGAGCATTGGACCCGGAAGCCGTCAAACTCCTTCCCCGCCCTGTGGGATGTATTGAAGGAAACTTGCAGATGCTTTGGAGGACTGCGGGAACACCCAGCCACTGCTCCCACGGAGTTGTGAGTGTTGCTCGCCAAAGCCAGCTGTTGCATTCTCTGCACACGCAGGTTTGACTCCGGTCTTGCAATCCCTGCTGGTATGGGTAAGACTGCACACCAGGTGTGGGAACTTGTCTGCCAGATATCGCTTCGGTGCTGTAACACAAAGTGGTGCTCATGAAATGCAGACTGCTAGTAGGGCCTAACCTGAATTGTAACTAATAGTAAATGTGGAATTACCACCAGTAAGAGGAAAGTGAGACTTAGGAGCCTACCTATAAAACACTGGAGCCCTGACCTGAGAATGCTTTCTATATTGTTAGTGTATGCTCTAATTTACTTCCTGTTCCTATATAAATACTACTTTTGTCATAAAAAACACTGACTAGAAAATCATTTATTGCTGCTACTGAACCTACGTTGAAATTTGAGCCTGTCTTACCCTTTGATTCAACCCATGCTACCACTGAGAGTAAAGTGCTTAAGGGGTACCAGGTCCCGTTGCTCAGGATTAGGCCTGGGCAGAGCTCACAAAGTTGCACTCCACAAAATTCCACGGAATTGCAGAAAAACTGCTGAATTCTTCGGAGCTCCACATGCTGGCAGAGTAGCACTGTTAATAGAGTAAAGACTAGGGGGCATATTATCAAGGGGGTTTATCTCCAAAGCCAAGAAAACAGAGATAAAATTATCTCCCTATTACCTAGCTGTCGCTAACACCAGTTAGCGACAGCTAGTAGGAGATGGCGACCATCTTGGGCCCCACTTTGCATGTCAGTGATATTTATCACTAATGACATGCAAAGTGGGCGTGCCAAGATGTTAGAGACTGGAAACAGTTGCTAACATCGCTATCTCCAATTACCAACTTTTGGAGATATTCGCGCTAAGCGCAAATATCTCCAAAACCTAACACCTGCCCTGAGCAGTTCTTAGCCATTTTATCCAATGGGAGGTGGATAACATGGCTAAGAGCATTAGCTCGCTAATGCATGAATATCGCTGACTTTTCAGCGATATTCATGCATTGCGACCGATTTTTATCGCATTTGCGATAAACCTTGGTAATACCAAGGTTTATCTGCGATAAAAATCGCCGCAGCTCAGCGTTAATTTTTTCACGCTAACCAAGGTATAGCGATAATTATTGCTATTGCTTGGTAATATGCCCCTAGGACACCATCATGATACTGAGGTGATGTGGTAGGTAGCAGTAAAAGAACAAAGAAAAGAATCCTGTGATTCTGGGCAAATCACTTAATCTCCCCTTGCCTGAATGTGTAATGTAAATACCGTGCTCATGTAAAGTGCTCCAATACCTTCGGGTCGAGTTTGCGCTATATAAAATATGCAAAAAAAATGTACTGACCAAGAGCAGGGTGGCAACTAGGGGCAACAAGAGGCAGCAGCAAGAGAGGCATTGGTGCCCGGGGACGGTGGCTGTCCGTGCCTGGACAGGAGTATCTTTGCTGCTGGAGTTGTCGCTGATGTAGGGAGGGTACATGCTCTGCTGTCACTGCTCCTCCTCCTCTCTCACCATCCTTGAGTCCTTGGCGGTGTGTCATGCACAGTGTGGAGGAGCCTAGGGCTGAGGCAGTGCTCACGCAGGGACAGGCTGCGAACACGAATGTGGAGGGGGCTAACTCCACAGGGGGTTCTGCATAGCAGAAGGTGTGGAGGGATTCCATGCTTGAAGGCAGAGACTCCAAGAGCATGGTTGCACTCCACCTGCTCTGATAACATGAGTCACATGACCTTGCTTAAACAAACTAAAAAAACACCCATAGCCACTGGAAAACCAGAATGCCCCCCCTGAGGCGTGCTAAGGCTCTCATCAATCAATGTCAGCTTGGAGGCTGAAGGGGAAAAAATCAGCCTGCAGAACTGTTGAAATGTTTGGTAATAAATGTAGAGCAGGGAAGGGCTGGTTTGACAAGCGCCGTCACTAAACATCTGAGGGAAAAAAGCAAAGTGTTCTTATTCAGTTCAACCAATACAACCCCACCTGTTTAGAGACAAAGAATGGCATCAGTGTCCAGCTTCCAACACTCTACCATTTATGATCCGTTCACACAAAGAAGGCACATTTCCAAAGCACTTAGTCAACTCAGTAGAAGGAAAGCTCTAGCGCAGCAGCAAATCAATGACTTTTTTATTCTGTCATTTTACTTAAATAATCACAGGAATTACATTAGACGAGTTTTATCTAATGGGCAGAGTATCAGTTCCTGTTACCTGCCATATGAAGGCTCAACTACTGCTGCCTCCAGTCCAAAGATAGGGGGGTACCTACTCTCTCTCGAGCAGATGTACATAGGTAGAGGAGAGGTGAGTCCTACGGTGCTCACATGTGGTTACACACATGAAGGAAAAGTGTGCTTGTCGACGTGCAAAACACACTTGTTGCCGTGCACAGAAATGAGGGATGGCATCCCTTCTTTAAAAGAGTTGTAGAAAGGAGAAGATTCTGGGATCTAAAAGGGCTCTCTATGTAGAGTGAATAATAGAAATGGAAGCTGGCTTGTTTCGGATAAGGACAGGCCTAGTCTGCCACCAATCTGCGTCAGAACTCCCATCACTTGTTTACCCTAGTATTGTGTGATACACCGGGAAAGATGGTGTAGAGATTAGAGCTGAAAGTAATACTTAAGAAGTACACTAGGATGGCTGTTCTTTCTTGATGAAATTTTCTTTTTTGCAGAAGTGGAGGGAGTGAGGGCTCACTACAAGTTGGTCTTACAGCTGCTGTCCATACACTGATATGGACTGTGTGCAAACTCTGCTATGTGGCAGAATTAGCAGATTTTTTTTGCCAAACTCCGCATTCCCAGTGGAGCACGGAGTGGGCAAAACTCAGCAAACACCACCAGCAGAGCAAACTTTGCCACCCAGCCCTACTCAGGATCCATGGTAGATCAGGCCCTGGGACATCAGGAGTTAAAAGCCTCAATCTCAACTGGTGTGCCAATAACTATTGCTTGCCCTGCGGCCCTCTGAAAGTGGTTCAGACAAACAGGCCTCTAATTTTTTACCCTTTGAGGCAGATACTTATTATGACAACACTATTTTGAAATGTGAACCACAAATGGAAGGTTTCAAACATCCCAGCATGATAGAGATTGCTTTTAGCCCCACAATAGTGCGGCTAATCAAAAAGGTAAATTACACATGTGTAAGTCACTGAAAGAAACACCACAAGCTCTAGAATGTCCAGCATGTCCAGAATGCCAGGGCTAGACTGGTCATCAGACTCCCCCTGCACAGCCAGATCACTCAAATACTCTGTGAACTCCACTGGCTCCCGCAAGACAGAAGTATAACCTTCAAACTCCTCTCCCAAACTTACAAGGCCTCCACAAAGCCGGACCAGCATACCTGAAGAGCTGTCTCTCCGTCTGCCAACCAAAAAGACACCTCCACTCCACCCAGCTCGCCCTGGCCACCGTCCTACGGATCTGCAAGACCAGAACTGGAGTAAAGTCCTTCTCCTCCCTCACTGACAAGACCTGGAACACCTCACCCCTCCACCTCAGAATATCTCCCACTCTACCTCAGTTCAGGAAGGACCGCAAGGCCTGGCTTTCCGAATGACACCAGCACTTAGACAGATTTGCTCCCCACCTCCCCCCAGTACCTTGAGACCCTCACAGGTGAGTAGTTGCGCTTTACTAACCCTTGATTGATTGATTGACATGTATAACTTTACTCTTACACGTTTGAATAACCTACAACATTTAGCTATTCACAAAATCATAAATTGTTCCAGGGCCGTTCGAATCCTCAGGGTTGGTTCGATGCTCAAATAGTATCCATCTCTAAACCGCCCCAAATCTGCTATACATAATACGCAGACTAAAGGATGGTTAAGCGAGGGAAAGATGGATAAAGCCAGGAAGGAAAGGATGGGAACAGCGGGGAGGGAGACCAGAGAAGACACAAGAAGAGAGAAGAACAAACAATTACTAACCACTATATACGTTCCTCTACCCTATAACAATGCATATATGTTTACACTACCACTAACCTGTAAAGGAAAATAAATAGGCATTCAAAATGGGAGTTGTGTATAAGGAGTCTTCCTACTTCAGGAGGCTGTAACAACAATGAGGGATATCAGACAGTTCTCCACATATTCATTATAACCACCTCAACAATAGGTAAAGCACACTACCTGTCTAGTATAGACGAACCCCTTCATTCATACACAACTGCTGTGAAGAAAGAACAGCATGTATTTCATGAATGATTTTCTTGAGCAGTATGCCTTCCGTGATCATTTGCATGTAACACTATCAGACCTTTCATTCGTCATGTATTAATCCTGGAGTTACGTCACTAAACAACATGAAATGTTTATCGAGGCAATAAATGTAGCAAGGTTTCCTTATAACTGACGAACACAAATGAAGCCTTGTACATTAAAAGTCATCCCGAGCAAGATGAGACTCCTTGCACCCAGATTACTAACTTGGTAACCAATGGCCTTAAAGTACCCAATGAAGAATCCTGCTCCCCCTCCTCATGGAAGCGTTTACACCACCAAGTAGTCACAAACGAGTATACAGTTCCAACAAATGAACGATCCAGAGAAAACAAGGAAAACGCCGTTTGTTAGCTTCACAAACGATCGTACATAGGAGCTCCAAAAAGTACTCAGAGAACGGTGCCAGATGGCACCCTTACCTGCCGCAGAACGCCTCCGGTCAGAACCTCCAAACGCCTGTAACACAAAATAATCGGCAGCGTCCTGCCCAGTCTCCGTGAGGATATGCGCTGCACACACGTGACCCGGAAGTGATCCGGTCACGGCCGCGCATGGCACTACTGCCTCTGGGTAATGTAGTTCGTGACGGGCTGTGCCCTCATACAGCCTAGTGCCCCTTAACAGTACATCCCCCTCTCGGAGGGCACAAACAGGCACAAGGCTTACCAGGATGGCGACGATAGAAGGCAGCAACCAATCTGGGAACATGTACTCCCGAAGCAGGTTCCCACGAGTTCTCTTCAGCGCCATAGCCCTTCCAGGCAATCAAATACCACAGCTTACCCCTGCTAACCTTAGAGTCCAGCACCCTCGCAACCTCGTACTCTTCCCCCTGATCCACCCACATGGAAGGAGGCTGTACACGAGCATGCCCAGCAGCAGATTTCAGTAATGAAACATGGAACACAGGGTAGAACTTCATGTGGGAAGGTAAAGCAATCTTTACAGCAACTGGATTCACATGTTTAACCACAGGGAATGGACCTATATAGCATGGATTGAAAATGCTATACCTTCTGAATCGAATGTTCCTTGTGACCAACCACACCAGATCACCTTTCTTATACACAGGCCCCTGTTTACGATACTTATCAGGTTGTTTCTTATACATCAGCTTAGCATTCACCAAATGTTTCCTAGTATTCACAATAACATTCTGGATTGCAGATATCTTATCTCTGACTTCAGGGACCCGATCACCCCGGATAGGAGAACTAAAAGGGATGAACCTGGGATGAAAACCATATGTGCTGTAGAATGGTGTGTGTTTTGTAGAGCCGTGAAGTGCATTGTTATAGGCTATTTCCGCCAACCAAAGCCATTCCACCCACATATCTGTATTGCAGTCCACGTAACATCGCAAATACTGCTTCAATGTTCTGTTCAACCATTCAGTCTGGCCATCCGTTTGCGGGTGGAAACTGGTCGACAAAGCTGAAGAGATATGCAAAGACGAACACTACGCTTTCCAGAATTTGGCAGTGAATTGCGAGTCACGGTCTGAAACTATTACCTTAGGTAAGCCATGTAATCTCACAACGTTCTCCATAAGTAACTTGGCTAATTGACCTGCTGTAGGAAGGGTTTTGCATGCCACAAAGTGTCCCATCTTAGTTAGATAATCAATAATTACCAGTATAACGGTATGTTCTTTGTCTGCAGGTAGCCCTACAATGAAATCCATGGATATGCTTTCCCAGGGGACTTCCGGTGTGGGTAGAAGTTGTAGCATCCCTTGTGGTTTCCCTGTCAAAGGTTTATTTTGCGCGCATACTGTGCACTCTTTAATCCATTCTGGAACATCTTTTCTCAGAGACGGCCACCAGAATTGCCTCAAGATCTTTTCACAAGTCTTCTCAACACCTTGATGACCAGCACAAGGGTCTTCATGACACCATTGAAACACCGTGTGGCGTAATTGTGAAGAGGCAAGAGTAACTGCTTCCCTTTCACGTACACCCCTTGTTTCTTGATCCATTCGGGATGGTATTTCAACCAATCCTTCCAATGAAATGTATTAAGACCCTTCCTTGTTTCCTGTAAGAAATGATCAGTGTGAATCACTCCTATCACTTTGTGTTCCTCGAAGATTGCTCTTTCCGAGGGCACCACAGAACAGACGGTAGAATCTTGCCTGGATAAAGCGTCTGCTTTCTTGTTCTGGCTCCCAGGACGAAAGGTTACAATGAAATGGTACTCTTCAAAGAATGTCTTTCATCGCAAAAGCCGAGGAGTAAGAAGACGAACAGTTCTCAAATACTGTAGATTGCGATGATCCGTGTACGCGGTAATGGCATGTCGCGCTTCAAGCAACCAGTGTCTTCACTCTCCAAAGGCCTCTTTGATAGCGAGAAGCTCTTTCTCCGTGATGGTATAGTTTTGTTCGGCAGCATTGAATTTCTTCGACATAAACGCCACTGGATGTAGTTGCCCTGTTTCTTGGTGTCTTTGCGAAAGGACCGCACCCTTAGCCACATCTGATGCGTCTGTCTCTACAATGAACGGAAGACTTGGATTTGCGTGGACTAAAACAGGAGCAGAGGTGAAAGCTGTTTTTAATTCCTCAAAGGCTTCCTGAGCTTCTGAAGTCCATACGAACGGAATACTTTTCTTTGTCAAATGGGTGAGCGATGCAGCTTTAGCTGAGAAGTTGGAAATGAAACGTCTGTAAAAGTTTGCGAATCCCATAAAACGCTGGATGTCTTTGACGTTCTTGGGACTGGGCCACTCTGCTATCGCTTTGACCTTTCTTTCCGCCATTTCATTACAAACCGGAGTGAGAAGTACCCCCAGAAATTCTACGGTGGAAACATGAAATTCGCATTTGCTAAGTTTGCAAAACAAATGGTGTTTTCTTAATGCCTGAAGAATGAGACTCACGTGTTGTACATGTTGTTCTTCATGTGTGGAATAAACCAGGATATCGTCGATGTAGACAATCACGAATTTATCCAAAAACTCCCTCAAGACATCGTTTAGGAAAAATTGAAATGCAGCTGGCGCATTGCACAGCCCGAAGGGCATTACAAGGTATTCGAATAAGCCATACCTTGTTTTAAAGGCTGTTTTCCATTCGTCGCCGTGACGCATCCGGACCAAATGGTATGCTCCACGTAAATCCAGTTTCGTGTAGATTACTGCTCCTTTGACCTGTTCCAGCAAAACTGTTATCAATGGTAAGGGGTATTGATTTCGGATGGTGATAGAATTCAATGCTCTAAAGTCTATACACGTTCTTAATTTCCCATTTGCCTTGGGAATAAAGAACAGTGGAGAGGCCGCTGGTGAAGCAGATGGACGAATGAACCCCAAATCCAAGTATTTATCCAAATATTTCCATAAATGGATATTTTCTGGTTCGGTGAGAGCATATATCCGTCCACACGGCACTACTGATCCAGGTTGTAGATCTATTCTACAATCGTATGGTCTGTGGGGTGGAACTGACTCCGCTTTCTGATCACAGAACACATCCTGAAATTGTTCATACCATGAAGGCAGTTCAGTATCTTTCTCTGCAGCAGTGGCAATGTGTAGTGTCTTCCTAATGCATGATTCCGATGATGTCCAACAATTGGTGGCACAATAGTCTGAAGATAGACCCAGCGTTTTCTTTTCCCAATCGATGTTTGGGTTGTGAATAGACAACCACGGTAACCCCAAAATTAAACCATAAGAAGGAGCGGAAATTATGTTAAACGACAAATGTTCTTGATGGCCTGGTAAGCATTCCACTACACATGATTTACTGATTTGTCGAATCGGGCCTGCTTCCAATTGCTTGCCATCTACCGCAAGTACAATTTCTGGTTCAATCTTGTCCACTAATGGAATACCTAAACGCTTGGCCTCCATGATGTCCATGAAACACCCTGTTGCTCCCGAGTCTACCATGGCTTGGGTGCTACATGGTTCTTTATCCACATATATGACGATAACAATGAAAAAGTGCTCTTTGGGCCCACTGTTGTTCTTCTGTAATGAAGGGATTCCTAACACGCTTGACGACTCCCCTTCTTTGCATTGCAAGCTTTTCAGTTTCCCGACTCAGCTTTTGGGTTTTGTACATGTACGGCAGTGGTTCCATATCTGGAACGGCCGGATTTGAGTTTAACAGGGCATTCGCGAAGGTAATGCCCCTTCTTCCCACAATAAAGGCATAATCCGTTCCGTCTTCTATGTTCCCTTTCTTCTCCTGTTAATGCTGCTCTCACTGTTCCGATTTCCTTAGGTTCAGAGGAAGATGCCCCTGTCTCCGACGTCTTAGGCTTATCGTAACGGGTTGGGTATCTATCCTTCCTAAAATGTTCACCTTTGCGTTCTCTCATTCTATGATCCAATCTCATAGTAAGGTCAATTAATGCTGTACAGGTTTGAGGTTGAGGATCCACTTGTGCTATTAAGTCTTTCAGATCCTCTCTGAGTCCTTGATAGAATACTGCCAATTGTTTACATTCAGGCCACTGAGTTTCAGTAACCAACCTTCTGAACGTGTTCACATAAGTTAACAGATCTTTATTCCCTTGTTTGATGACGATCAGCTCCCTATCTGCTGCAAATGTATCTGCACGCCGATCAAATGTCTTTTCAAATTCGTCTCTGAAAGCATTCCAATCGTGTAGTAGATTATCCTCATTTATCACCAATGGGACGGCCCATTGTGCTGCGTCGCCAGCCAAATATGATATTAGAAACGATACCCTGGCTTGGTTAGTGGCAAACACCTTCGGTTTACAATTAAAGTGTAACAACACTTGCGATAAAAACACTTGCACCTTATGTGTGTCTCCCGTGAATTTTTCAGGTGGCGCTAAAGGAATCGGGGTCGGAATTTCAACTACCATGGCATTAGAGGCAGTTTGTGAAGTGCTTCCCATATCAAAAGGATTGCGTTGCATCCTATCTACCTTGGCTTGTAATGCAGCCGTTTCATTGCGAGAGGCTGCTAATTCTGCTTGTACTAAAGCTAAAGCGGCCATTACATCATCCATTGTGGCCATTGTATTCGAGTTCGACCCAACCGGGAGGATAGGATGTTCGTGGGCCGATTATTCTGTTCCAGGGCCGTTTGAATCCTCAGGGTTGGTTCGATGCTCAAATAGTATTCATCTCTAAACCGCCCCAAATCTGCTATACATAATACGCAGACTAAAGGATGGTTAAGCGAGGGAAAGATGGATAAAGCCAGGAAGGAAAGGATGGGAACAGCGGGGAGGGAGACCTTAGAAGACACAAGAAGAGAGAAGTACAAACAACTACTAACCACTATATACGTTCTTCTACCCTATAACAATGCATATATGTTTACACTACCACTAACCTGTAAAGGAAAATAAATAGGCCTTCAAAATGGGAGTTGTGTATAAGGAGTCTTCCTACTTCAGGAGGCTGTAACAACAATGAGGGATATCAGACAGTTCTCCACATATTCATTATAACCACCTCAACAATAGGTAAAGCACACTACCTGTCTAGTATAGACGAACCCCTTTATTCATACACAACTCCTGTAAAGAAAAGAACAGCAAGTATTTCATGAATGATTTTCTTGAGCAGTATGCCTTCCGTGATCATTTGCATGTAACACTATCAGACCTTTCATTCGTCATGTATTAATCCTGGAGTTACGTCAGTCCACAACATGAAATGTTTATCGAGGCAATAAATGTAGCAAGGTTTCCTTATAACTGATGAACACAAATGAAGCCTTGTACATTCCAAGTAATCACGAGCAAGATGAGACTTCTTGCGCCCAGATTATTAACTTGGTAACCAATGGCCTTAAAGTACCCAATGAAGAATCCTGCTCCCTTTCCTCATGGAAGCGTTTACACCACCAAGTAGTCACAAACGAGTATACAGTTCCAACAAATGAACGATCCAGAGAAAACAAGGAAAACGCCGTTTGTTAGCTTCACAAACGATCGTACATAGGAGCTCCAAAAGGTACTCAGAGAACGGTGCCAGATGGCACCCTTACCAGCCGCAGAACGCCTCCGGTCAGAACCTCCAAACGCCTGTAACACAAAATAATCGGCAGCGTCCTGCCCAGTCTCCATGAGGATATGCGCTGCACACACGTGACCCGGAAGTGATCCGGTCACGGCCGCGCATGGCGCTACTGCCTCTGGGTAATGTAGTTTGTGACGGGCTGTGCCCTCGTACAGCCTAGTGCCCCCTAACATAAATACTAAAATTACTCACATTTGTAGACTTATATGTCTCCATCTCCTGAAAAAGTCGGTGGAGCTAAAATTGCAAGTTTAAGTTACTATTGCAAAAATGAAACAATAGTATTTCCACCACCACACATGGCCAGCCACTGGTACTGCAATACCCTCACATAGAAATCAGTGGTGGTAGGAAATTAAATTAAAACCCCAAAATAAATATTGCTAAAATAAATTAATATATTTAAAATAGTTAAAAATATAAATAAATATAACTTAATGTTAAAAAATATACATAATGAAAAAGCTTTTAATGTTAAAATATGTTAACTCTTAAATTGTATTTAATATATTAAATTTGAATTATAATTGTAATTTAATATATTAAAACTAAGGATGATTTAATTCAAAATTAAGTAAACATTGTGGTAGATTTTTTCACTTGTGTGCCATTTAAATATAATATAATTATTTACATTATTATTTAACAGACCGATATTTTTGCTAAATTTAATTTTTTTAGCATATACGAAAATGTTCTGCCTGACTGCATAATCTCCTTACGGTAAATGATAGGAAAAGTTTTAAAAAATATATATTAAGCTCACAAAAATTAGTAAACATATTTTTAGGTCACATATTCTTGTAAATTCATTTTTCTTTAGCCAGACAGGTAATATGACTGTGGCCTATCTCTTTAAAAACGAATGAGATTTATAATAGAGGATACCCTCTCACAGTGGTAATAAGGAACCAGTCTGCAAATCAATTGGTCAATCTGGGATGTGTAATGCAGTTTAGGGGGTTCCTGTTTCCTCTAATGGCAGTCACAACATTTCTGTTGATAGTGTGGCTAGCCAATCAGATTACTTAGTTGAGGGGGACTGTGTTGTTCCAGTGGTACCGATGGGGCAGATAGTTAAAAAAGCTCTCTTGAACAATCAGAGTGGTTTAGTTCTTGAACGTGTGATACTGAATGAGTACCAATTTACCAACCATCCGGATATATTTTGCCTTTTAATTTGTCAAAAATGGCAGTACGTATTTACACCAGTTCACAAAATGCTTGCTTTCTAACTACATCTATCTATCTATCTATCTATCTATCTATCTATCTATCTATCTATCTATCTATCTATCTATCTATCTATCTATCTATCTATCTATCTATCTATCTTTCTATCTATGTATATGTCATTAGTGATGTCATCAATGATGTCACTTAAGATGTCATCAAGGATATCAAACAGGATGTCATAGAACATGTCCTTAGTGATGTTATATGTAAGGTCATAAGCAGGGCATGGTGGGGGCATTAATTATTTTTAATGCTGCAAACTATAATTGCTGAATTTCCGGATTGTTTTTAGTTCAAACTGTTAACGTTGTCATCTAACTGTAACATTACTTTAACCATCATTTTTTTCAGTGGATTTTTAAGTTTTTTTAAATTGAAAACGGACATTATTATTACACCTAAATATAACATTAATGTAACCCTTGTTTTTTCCTGTGAATTTCTAGGGTTTAAAAAAAAAATATATATATATATATATGGTTTCACTGAAAAAACCATAGGTTATCGACCATATATACTTTGGAATTAGCATTTACAAAACCTTGAAAATTCACTGAAAAAACCATAGGTTATAGACCATATATAGTTAGGAATTAGCATTTACAAAACTTTATTTTACTCACACAAAACCATTGAAATTTGCAAATATAGTTAGTTGCACTAACTATATATCGCGCACCCGCAATCCACTGCTGATCATGTCACATATTACATCATTCATGACATGGTCAGTGACATCACTGATGACATCACTGATGACATCTCAAATGACATCACTGATGACATCACTGATGACATCTCAAATGACATCACTGATGACATCACTGATGACATCACTGATGACATCTCATTTGACATTACTGATCACATCACTGATGATATCATTCATGTGATAATACGATGAACCTCTTCAGACTCTAATATAACCTTAGATACAATCAGTGTAAACAGACACTCACAGACTGTCACTCATCCATGGAGTTACTCACACACCTAGTCAGTCATGCAAAGAATCAATCACACCTCCATTTCCTCAACTATACAGTTATACAAACTTTACTTATTCAAACATATACTAACACATATTTACTCTCTTATACAATCCCTGATACAAATTCATAATGATCCATACAGCCACTCACACATTCACTGGCTCTTATGCACAGTTATTTATATATGTCAACTCTCACATGTACTGTGTTTTACATATGTACTTACTTTGACATGTAGCACTGAGATATCCATTCACTCACCAATACACTCATGCACACAGTCAACCGCCCATACAGCTGTTTCCACATGCACTTTTGAAACCATACATCTAGTGAATCAACTGCTCACACATCTATGCACAGAGTCATACACCTCCCAGCCACCCACACACACACTCAGTCTCCCATACAAATACTTGGGCAACCAATCAATAACCCATATAGTTACTCATATAGCTACTTATCAACACATGCAACAGTTTACAGAACAACAGACATAATGATGCACAAATTAAGACAGTTTAGTCACTAACCCAGGCACTCAGTGAGACACATTTAATCACTCACTCATACAGTCAGTCATGCACCTATTAAATCCTTCATCCAGACACTTATACATCCACTCATTCTTCAATATGTAAGACATATTTTAACTTTACAGAAACATACAGTCACTGGATGTTGTCATCAGTGATGTCATCAGTGATGTCATTTGAGATGTCATCAGTGATGTCATCAGTGATGTCACTGACCATGTCATGAATGATGTAATATGTGACATCATCAGCAGTGGATTGCGGGTGCGCGATATATAGTTAGTGCAACTAACTATATATGGAATTTCAATGGTTTTGTGTGAGTAAAATAAGGTTTTTTAAATGCGAATTCCTAACTATATATGGTCTATAACCTATGGTTTTTTCAGTGAATTTTCAAGGTTTTGTAAATGCTAATTCCTAACTATATATGGTCTATAACCTATGTTTTTTTCAGTGAATTTTCAAGGTTTTGTAAATGCTAATTCCTAACTATATATGGTCTATAACCTTTGGTTTTTTCAGTGAATATATATATATCCATACATATATAAACATATATCATCTGTATATCTATATAAATACAAACATAAATGCATGCATACATATACTTATATGCATACAGATGCATGTTATTTACATGAAAGTTGAAAAAACACTAATAAAAGCAAAGCTAAAAAGCCACCTCATTACAAACAGAATGGCTTTAACTTAAACGAGGGCGAGATCTATTGCATTTTCAATGCTTGTTTACTTTGGTTCCATCAAGAAGGCATTCAGATGTGTCACACATTTGCCATAAATTCTGAATGTTAGCACTCTAGTTGCACATTAGATCACTGTAGTAAAGCTACAGCTCACCAGGGACGTCTGCTGCTGGTATTCAAAGTGCATGTTTCAGTCTGCATGTCAGAATTTTTTTAATGAAATAGAAGAGGATTTGAGAAGTCACTCAAAATGATCCCTAATTTTTCTTTCTGAAGCACTAATCATACTTTCTATGGCAAAATTAACCCCCTCATGTTGTTGCTTTTTAAATTGAGTGTTTTCAGACTTACCACTTCATTCCAATCAAGATGGCTTCTGGTGTGCCATACTTTTGTCATAAGTAAGACTGTTAGCGCTCTAGTTGTTCTTTAGAACACTCTGGGACATTCTGTCATTGGGCTATACTTGGGGTACATCTGGGTGATATTTGGGCTACATTTAGGCTCTTTTGTCTCTGGTGGCCATCTTGGGAGACTGTATGTCAGAATTTTTTAATGAAATTGAAGAGGGTTTGAGAAGTCACTCAAAATGTGCCCTAATTTTTCTTTCTGCAGCACTAATCATAATTCATATGGCAACATATACCCCTCATTTTGTTCCTTTTTAAATTAAATGTTTTAAGAGTTACCACTTTATTCCAATCAAGATGGCTTCAGGTGTGCCATACCTTTGTAATAAGTAGGACTGTTAGCGCTCTAGTTGTTTTTTAGAACACTCTGGGACATTCTGTCATTGGGCTATACTTGGGCTATATCTGGGTGATATTTGGGCTACATTTGGGCTCTTTTGTCTCTGGTGGCCATTTTGGGAGACTGCATGTCAGAATTTTTTAATGAAATAGAAGAGGATTTGAAAAGTCACTCAAAATGTGCCCTAATTTTTCTTTCTGCAGCACTAATAATACCTTCTATTGCATAATATACCCCCTCATTTTGTTCCTTTTTAAATTAAATGTTTTAAGAGTTACCACTTTATTCCCATCATGATGGCTCCAGGTGTGCTATACCTTTGTAATAAGTAGGACTGTTAGCGCTCTAGTTGTTCTTTAGAACACTCTGGGACATTCTGTCATTGGGCTATACTTGGGCTACATCTGGGTGATATTTGGGCTACATTTGGGCTCTTTAGTCTCTGGTGGCCATTTTGGGAGACTGCATGTCAGAATGTTTTAATGAAATAGAAAAGGATTTGAGAAGTCACTCAAAATGTGCCCTAATTTTTCATTCTGCAGCACTAATCATACTTTCTATGGCAAAATATACCCCCTCATGTTGTTTCTTTTTAAATTAAATGTTTTAAGAGTTACCACTTTATTCCAAACAAGATGGCTTCAGGTGTGCCATACCTTTGTAATAAGTAGGACTGTTAGCGCTCTAGTTGTTCTTTAGAACACTCTGGGACATTCTGTCATTGGGCTATACTTGGGCTACATCTGGGTGATATTTGGGCTACATTTGGACTCTTTTGTCTCTGGTGGCCATTTTGGGAGACTGCATGTCAGAATGTTTTAATGAAATAGAAAATGATTTGAGAAGTCACTCAAAATGTGCCCTAATTTTTCATTCTGCAGCACTAATCATACTTTCTATGGCAAAATATACCCCCTCATGTTGTTTCTTTTTAAATTAAATGTTTTAAGAGTTACCACTTTATTCCAATCAAGATGGCTTCAGGTGTGCCATAACTTTTTAATAAGTAGGACTGTTAGCGCTCTAGTTGTTCTTTAGAACACTCTAGGAGGCTGCAGTAGAACACAAAGGAATCAACTGACAGTCTCTGTCCTTGTTGGATGTACATGTTTTACTGAGAATGTCAGACTTCATTTTCACATGACTGAGAAAGATAATGTGAATTTACAGAAAATATGCTTTCAGTTTAGCTTATAGATCCCCTTCCAAACCACTGTGGGAAAATCATGAGATATTAGTTTTCTTTCAAACAATATTCATGATATCACAGCAGAAGGTTTTTTCACATGGTAAAATCACCTTAGAACCTACCACAATTCCTAAAATGAGTATGGTACCATCAACAAATGATTTATAATGTAACTAAAGTCCTAAAACCCTCTATTAACTACAATGCTTTTTAATGAGGTGCTATCATGTATATTGGTCCCAAGATGGCTGCCAACACTTCTTGGATGAAGTGCTGACAGCCAATCAGATCAGATGTGTGGTTAGGCTCCGCCCAGATATATATCTTTTTTTTAACCTAAATTACTCAAAATCCACTGGAGCACATATATTGAGACCTAGCAAAGGCATATCGGGCTAACAGTCCCTACAATTTTGCCAAGTTTCGTGCAAATCCATTCAGCCGTTCGAGCTAAAAGTGAGGCCAACCGCCCTATGGAAATTAACATGGGAAAAACGCGTTTTGGGACCCCCCGTTTTTCTCAGCCCCCCCTTGATGAAACCCCCCCCCCAAATTGTCAGGGGCTGCTCAGAAACAAAATGTTCCATTTTCCTGAACATTTCAGCCAATTCCGTCCACAAACGCCAAAGTTATTAGACATAGAATTTTCAAAAATCCCATAGAGAAAAAATCCTAACTATATATATATATATATATATATATTCATAAATACAAAGATACTAATTACTACAAGAATGTTTGATCTGAGAATGATCACATTCTTAGTTTTTGTAACTCGCATATACAGAAATATTCCCAGCATATTTTTCAGTCTTTTTATGTATGTATCTATCTTTTAAAAAGACACTGATCACTTTTTCCTATACTGCTATACTGTAAACTATGGGCCCGATTCACAGAATGAACCTAAGACTCAATCCTAAACTTACTACTATTTTGGTATTCAAAGAATGCACTTACTACTTTTGGCATTCACAGAATGCACTTACTACTTTTGGTATTCACAGAAGTTAGGATTTTGTCTTAAGTCTGTCTTAAGTCTGTCTTAAGTCTGTCTTAAGACAAAATCCTAACTTCTGTGAATACCAAAAGTAGTAAGTTCATTCTGTGAATGCCAAAAGTAGTAAGTGCATTCTGTGAATGCCAAAAGTAGTAAGTGCATTCTGTGAATACCAAAATAGTAGTAAATTTAGGACTGAGTCTTAAGTTCATTCTGTGAATCGGGCCCTAAGTGTTTTCACTCTGTACATCTATTTTTAAGATGTGTGATCACTCTTGCAGGAAGCTCAAATGATCGCAGTTATCTTTGTCTTAGTCCACCTTGGTGGTATTATCCTACCAGGGTGTGGATAGACACAAATGATGAAGCATGTCATGATATGTCAGTGAGGTATCTAATCCAATATCTTTGGATATCCAAGAACTTTAAGGAGGGACCAATGTCTCTCACGGTAGGATCCAATCACCTATTTTTCCCCTATCTCCATGAACATTCCATTTGCTTTGGTGTGTGATTATTGAAGTTAGGTTTTTTGCCTTCATTATCACCAAGAATTTTCAATCCCATCTCTTCGGAAAGTGATTTTAATGTTATGGATGCCAGAGGCTGTGCCTTGCATCCCCTGCTGGCTGACTTCCGCTTAGTAAACCTGGCCCCAAATTTTTCCAGCTCAGTTATCTCAATTTCTACTTGAAGGGACTCTGTGTCTTTGTTTCCCAAAGTTTGTCTCATGTGATTAAGGGAAGCAAGGTCCTCGCTTTGTTTTTCTAGTGACCCCCCCCCCATAGTTGTGCAGATTGCAGACCCCTTAAAGTGTCAACACTAGAAGCCCAGGTCTAGTCAAGTATTTACTACTAAGGATGCAGGGTGCAGGGTGGAATGGCGGTCCATTAAAATGAAGCTTATTCTGACCCAGGTTGAAAGCTATGGCATGGTACTGGTGAGTTTCTGCAAATTGAAACTCCAGCATCCCAGTCGTACACCTAGCAAACTTTCGGCACTTTTGCTACAGATTCAAGTGTTGTTGTCTAGACCTGTAGTCCAGGCCCCTACTCAAAACAAATCCTGGTTTGATAAAGACTGTAGAGTTGCAAATGAAATTCTGCATTGGGCATTGTAATAGTCTCCCAGAGACCAGTGTGCAATTATAGCAAGTAGAAAGATTTTTCGCCCTGGCTTTAAATAAAAGGAAGTTGACTATAAAGGGGAGAAATGGGAAGGTATAGTTGATGCTTACCAGCAGCAAGATCCTTAAGCCTTTTAGAAGGTGGTCTGTCATTCTTATCTCCTTCAACATCCCCTGCCAAAGTTACTGTCCATATTACGCTGGATGCCTGGTTAGCTCACTTCTATGCTGTGTACTTGCCTAGCAGTAGGTCAATTGATGAAAGCAGATGGTTAGTCCCTCCTGTTCTAATCTTTCTTTCAGGGAGAAAGAAGTACTTAAAGCTATTCTCAATAGTCACTATTAGAAGGCACCAGGCCTGGATGATGTCCTTCTTGACTTAACCAGGGAGGACCCAGGGTTCTAGACCCCGGTGTTCATCTGCATATTTAATTCTGTATGTTGTGCTGGGGTGCCACCTTCTTGGCGCACGTCACCAGCTACCCCTGTTTTTAAAAAAGGCGACACCCATGACACATGGTGCTATTGCCCAATATCCCTTCTTGAACTAAATGGCTTAAATCATTGGGAGAGTAATTTCTGAACGATCCTTACCTGCATAAATTAGAGAACGCTCACTCTCAGGTACAATACGGGTTCAGGAAAGGGCTCAGGACAAATGAACATTGGCTTAATCTTCACCCTTTAGTAGCTAAATATCAATATGATGGGGACCCTTCTACCCACCTGTCATTCATTGACCTATTGAGCACCTTTGATTGTGTCAACAAATCCAAGTTGTGGGCTGTTTAAGAGAACATGGGTCTGGACAACTGGGTTGGTCTCTTTTTAAAGACTTTTACACCAGGACCTTTCTGCAACCGTTACATGTGGGAATACTGGTGAATGTACCCAATATTTTAAAGTCAACCGAGGGGTTCACCAGGGTTGTATTTTTCCCCTCATCCTCTTTCTACTTTATGTCAATGATCTGGAAATAACATTGGTATATGCTGGAGCTGATGTACTGAATGATAGGCAGAATGCTGTGCCTGCACTATAATAAGTGGACAACGTGGTCCTTCTAGCTAGAAAGGCTAATGGTCTCACAACCTTAATTTCATGTTTTCTGTTATTCTTGAAAAGCCTGTAGTTGGAGACCAACCTTACAAAAACATTTACAATGGAATGTGACCCCAGAAATACTAAAACGTGTACGTTAAGCATAGGTGGCAGAATACTGGACATGGCAAGCTCCTTCCATACCTTGGCCTGGACTTCGATGACATATGTACTTGGTCACTTTGCCGAAGAAGCAGAGCAATTTGCTTCACCCGAGCGTTGGGTATGGTATGGGTATTTGGGGCTGTAGAGGTGTTGGAGCTATCCAGGTGGAGGAGAATAGATTTTGCTGATGGCTGCTGGGGTTCCCCCTAGACATAGCACTTCCCTTTGCACCAGGAATCAGGTATGGAGTATGTGCAAGATAACATAAGTACAGCCCCTTTAGTACTCAGGTGCTCAATCTGGCCGAATAAAAAGCTGAGCTTAACCGGGCTGTCATCAGAGACTGCCTTTCTTGTAGTCGTGGCCTGAACTTTCTATGGTTAAAATACATTAAAGACTGCCTTTCAAGCCTGGGCTACATGCATCTATTTGAGAATCCAGAGTCTATTAGGAAAAAAGTTGAACATTGGGTACAGGATAACTTTATTAGACACATGCAGGTCACTAGGGAGACCTTGGTGGTGGCAACCCTTGTGGGGAGAGATTACTGCATAATACATATGTCCCCCTGAGATTGCTCTTCATTTTTTTTTTGTGATGAATGTATATGAAAGAACATTATTGACTATATTTAGGCAGACCTCAACTCGCTAATTGCTATGCTTTCCACTAGGGCAACACTCTTCAGCAGGCATAAGTATTTGCCAATGCACAAAGCAATTAAGACAGTCCCTATTGCACTTTGTTTTTGTCTGTAATTATTACCTACCTTTTACTAGGGCACTCTTATTGCCATTGGTATGTAGGTACAAATTTTCCAAGTCTAAAGTTGCTTTACTTTTTTACAGCAAAATTATTGAATTTAATTGAATACTATTGTGTATTGATAATAAAGGCAGTACAGTATGTATATTGTATTAAATATTTTGTTTATTTTGTTTACTAATGTCTGGCTCTCGCAAGACAATCGCAGGAGCCAAACTCTCAATCACCTGTGTGGACTATGAGGGGGCTGAATGAATAGCTACCTCTTGCAATCAGCTTGCAAGATCGTACATTTAGAATTAAGTCCATAAGACTTTATTTTTGCAGTTCTGAAGAACATAATGCAAGAGAAGTGTTGTTTGAGGTAGAACAACATTTGATATATTGTTACATTTGAGATATTAAGAAAGTTCTCTATTTGTTACGATCTTGCAGGCCTCTCATCAGACAACCATGAGATGCTTGGGAGAGGAAGGACATCATAAGGAAGGATTGTGATCTGTTCATATGGATGTCTTTATTTACCAAGAAATAATGCCTCCCTTGTTGCATCATTTGCCTATTACACCTTTTCGGCTACCTCTCTGACTTTGCTGATTTTCTGTGATCCGAATGTCATCATTTGATTCAGATGACAACCCTACTCCTGTTCCTGCAAGTCAGCCACCTCAGTCACTCAGGGAGTCATTAGTCTGGCATTTGTTTCAAATTAGGCCTAGAGTGAAAAAAGTCTCCTGCAAATATGTAATTTGTACCATGTGCAAAAACCAGTTCAGCAAGGGCAGCCAGAACAATCAGTAGTCCGTGAGAACCACTGGGATGTGGCGGCATTTAAGAGCTATCACCCTGAATGCCTTGCTTAGGCTGATTTATCCTGTGCTGCAACTCATCAGGGGCATCCATATATTTTCATACTGGTGACACTGTGCCTGCCCGAATAATCACTGCCCAAGCAGATAACAGCTCTCCTTATCTAAACAAAGCCCTTTTTTGCTTCTCATGCAAGCTGGTTATTTACTCTTCTGAGACAAGCAGGACTGCACATGGCAGTCTTGTCAGGGATCATAAAGGTCGACCTATACAGTAAGGGTTTTTAACATGTATTTTTTTAAATTTTTTGCCTCTTTGTTTTGAAGGAGATGTTCTTTTTTAACTTCCAGTTTCTTGTCTTTCATGAATCGCTTTTTTAAAAAAACATACAAAAAGTGAAAAATGTAAAACAAAACCAAGAAAATACAGTTGTTTGAAATATTACTTAAAAAAGCTCTTTTCAGAGCTAAACTATACTTTCATTATGTATGTTGTTCCTACTATGTGTCCCTTTTTTTCTTCTTGTTGACTCTTGTGAGACTCTTGTGAGAGCAATGAGGCTCTCATACATAGCATGGGTGATTATCGTCAACTTCTCAGGAGAGTCAGGCCTATCTGTTCGCAAGTCTGTACTTTGAGTTTTGTGGGAATCGCACCAGATTGTACATTATTCCAGGTCACATGATGTAACAACTGTTAATTCCTTCTCCAAGGATTTTAGGAAAAGGTGACCACACCAGTCCCATCTTTCTACAGTATGGCAACAGTATTTAGAGGGAGTAAGGAGGCACTGGACTCTTCAAAAACACTTACCCACAGGATACCCACCCTACACAGCAGGTTATAATAATGACTGGCCATTCCACTAAAACCTCTCCCCAGGACAATAAGGATGCACAATACAGAGTGGGGAAGAACTGGCCTCAACACTGAGAACTCTCCCTTGAAGAATAGTGAGTATAACAGGGTTTAAGAAGAACCTGACCTGTACACGGACACCACGCTCAGATCACAGGTGTGCATAGCAGGGTGTGGGAAAACACTGTCCTCTCCGCTGAGACCTCCTTGGGACAACAGATGCATGTAGTAAGGTGTGGGAGGCACTAGCCTCTATGCTTAGATCTCTCTCTAGGATGATGAGTATGCAGAGTAGTGTGTTGTTATGGACTGACCTCTCTGTTGAGACATCACTGTTGAATGACAGATGTACACTGATGGTGAAGAGAGAAAAAGAGTTCTATACAGAGATGTTTCTCTTGGATGACACGCATACAGACTAAGGTATGGATAGATTGCTAGTTCAGCACAGACATCTCCTCAGAGTAACATATGTGCAAAATAGGCTGTAAGTAGAGATTTTCTCTGCTCACATCTCTCTTTATGATATTTAGTGTCTTTAGTAGAGTATAAAATGGAGTATCCTCTCTGTTGACAACTGAGTCTTGGACAACCAGTGTGCATATTTGAATGAAAGGACACACTCACCTCTCTCTCAGACACCTCATTATGTGGATAGGCATGTGGAGTAAGGTATACACAGAGTAAGACCTTTGCGCTGTACACACTAATATGTGCAGAAGAACGTCCACCTCCACCAGCTGATAGCAGTGTGTAGTACCCTATGAGGATGCATTCACCTCTGTTCCAAAACCTCTCTCTTGTATATAAATCTTTATACTACAGTGGGAAGAACCACTAATCTCTCTATAGTACCTTATACATGCATATGTATTAAGCAGCACAGTTACATTCTTTGAAGATGGAACTGCTAGTTTAAGTCAACATTGAACAACTGTAATAATATTATAATCTTTAAAAGCTTCAAGCAGAAAGAGGCAGAAAGACTGATTCACACTACACCACCCAGACTAGTCACTAATATATTTCCAAGCACGTATTGACCACTTCAAATGACCAGCTGCCACATGGTCATACATATAATACAATCAAAACAAAGAGGCAATACAGAAAAGTGTATAAATGGATTCAACTAAACAAAAATTCTCAGATCCTCTTCGTTTGTGCGTTGAAATTCTTTTTATTCTCTGTATTTATTGTTTAAAAACAAAAATTTGCATTCAATGTATTTCACCTCCAGTAGGGCTTCTTCAGGGTGATCAGAAACTGTAAGCACAACCCAATTTGTTCACATAGTGCAGAGGCAGCGGCAAGTTTAGTAATTGACTCTTTCTTCCCTCAATCAAGTACGAACCACTTGCAATTTGACAACATCCAAGAAGAAACGTAACATACAATTCAAATTACGGTTTCTGATTGCCGTGAAGAAGCCCTGCTAGGGGTGAAACACGTTAGCTGTACAAAAAACGTAACTAATCTATGGCCCCTCGGCGGGATGCCTGGCTTTCACCTTGTGGATACCCGGCCGGGGTATCTCACAGGGGAATACCAGCACGGGTTCCCTAAGCGAGCGCCTTGAGACCCCTGGGTTAAAGTGTTGCGCTATATAAATCGAAGCACATTTACACACATTTACATTACATTTACATTTTTTCCACACTCTGGCCCCATCACCTCCTCCCCTTTTGCTTTATTAGCCTACTGGATTTTAATTTTAATACATGTAGATCTTCTTTTCAATTCTTTCACCCATCTTAGCTTACCAAACAATATCCTCTTTAATAGTCTATTTATGGTAGGCTAGGTCACAAAAGAGTCACTTAAAATAAAATAAATGTAGCAAAAATAAGTTGAGCCAGGAAGTTAGAAATAGCCAGTCTGTTACACCATTACAGGTATCTACACATACTCAGGCAGATAACAGCCTTCCTTTTATCATCAATATTATTGCTGTTAAAGTAAGCAGGTCATTTTGTCACCAAAAACAAGAATAGCTACACAGAACAACCTTCTTCAAGGGTGTAAATGTCACTGTAGGCAAACCTTCCTTAAGGGTACATGTTAGACTCGGGGGTCTCTGGTTGGCACAGGTATGCACCTGTGACAAACAGGGACCCTCTCCTCTAGTCAGGGTAAGAGAACTACTACTTTAGAAATAACCCTTACTCACCCTCTAGGTAGTGTGGCGTGAGCAGACAAGGCTAATCTTCAGGGCGATAGTTAGTTAAGCATTTATGATCACATACAGGAAACCCACTGACCCACCACAAACGGACACCAGTCGTAAGGTTGTATCAAAAATACGTAAACTTTATGTATAAACATATGCAGGATTATCACAAGACCATATAACGTTTAGCGAATGAATGCCACCAGATTTAAATAGGCGATTGTTCGTAAGTGTTCTTGGTTAGCAAGGTACGATGACAGGGAAAACAAACGTTGCGGATCCTGGATCCATTGCGAACTCGGGATAGAGTTCCAAAGTACCTTGTGATGAGTGTCCGAGGCGTTTCCAGCGTGGCTACTGGTGAGGGCGGACACTGGACGAGGCCAAACGGTTCTCCGAAGGATCTATCCGGCTCGGAGCCCCCTTCTATGTGCGAGGCGGGAGAGCGGGACGGTGGGGAGGGTTGTGGCAATCCGGTATCTGATGCAGCTCACGGGGCGAGTCGCCGTTCAAGCCTGCGGGCGTACTACTTCTTAGCACACCAATTCGTACTTGTGGATCTGTGGGGGGCGTCGGGTTCTCAGACAGGCGGGTGCAGCACCGGGCCTTCGGTACCGCAGTACGGAAGACCTTCTTGAGGTGCGGCACGGGGTATGTAACTGTTACCACGGATTTTTTACAACGCATACCATTACCACGCATACATTTACAATGCAAGTCATTTTACAACGCATACCTTTACAACGCAATACACTACAACGCACATACTATTACAACGCATACCATTAAACGTACGTATTATTATAGGTAAGTTTATCTTTTTTTTTAAACATTTTTTAGTGGTATTTGGTTATGGGGTACAGGGGTATTTTTAGGTTTTAGGGCTGGTTATGGGTTTTAGGGTACAGGGGTATTTTTAGGTTTTAGGGCCGGGTATGGGTTTTGGGTTACAGGGGTATTTTTAGGTTTTAGGGCTGGGTTTGGGTTTTGGGGTACAGGGGTATTTTTAGGTTTTAGGGCTGGGTATGGGTTTTGGGGTATAGGGGTATTTTTAGGTTTTAGGGCTGGGTATGGGTTTTGGGGTACAGGGTTATTTTTAGGTTTTAGGGCTGGGTTTGGGTTTTGGGGTACAGGGGTATTTTTATGTTTTAGGGCTGGGTATGGGTTTTGGGGTACAGGGGCATTTTTAGGTTTTAGGGCTGGGTTTGGGTTTTGGGGTACAGGGGTATTTTTAGGTTTTAGGGCTGGGTTTGAGTTTTGGGGTACAGGGGTATTTTTAGGTTTTAGGGCTGGGTATGGGTTTTGGGGTACAGGGGTATTTTTAGGTTTTAGGGCTGGGTATGGGTTTTGGGGTACAGGGGTATTTTTAGGTTTTAGGGCTGAGCTTGGGTTTTGGGGTACAGGGGTATTTTTAGGTTTTAGGGCTGGGTTTGGGTTTTGGGGTACAGGGTTTTTTTTAGGTTTTAGGGCTGGGTTTGGGTTTTGGGGTACAGGGGTATTTTTAGGTTTTAGGGCTGGGTTTGGGTTTTGGGGTACAGGGGTATTTTTAGGTTTTAGGGCTGGGTATGGGTTTTGAGGTACAGGGGTATTTTTAGGTTTTAGGGCTGGGTTTTGGTTTTGGGGTACAGGGGTATTTTTAGGTTTTAGGGCTGGGTATGGGTTTTGGGGTACAGGGATATTTTTAGGTTTTAGGGCTGGGTTTGGGTTTTGGGGTACAGGGTATTTTTAGGTTTTAGGGCTGGGTATGGGTTTTGGGGTACAGGGGTATTTTTAATATATATTTACAAATACTAAAATTAAAATTAATTTCATTAATATAATTATTAATAATTAAATAATTAAATAATGAATAATTAAATTAAATATTACAAAATTAATTATTTAAAATATATATTAATATTATATACTTACCTATACTTACGTTGTAATGGTATGCGTTGTAATAGTATGTGCGTTGTAGTGTATTGCGTTGTAAAGGTATCCGTTGTAAAATGACCTGCATTGTAAAAAATCCGTTGTAATGGTATGCATGCTAAAAGTACGTGTTGTAACATCATATATCCGCGGCACGGCCTTGCTATGCAGGAGGGCAAAGTGAGACAGTCAGGTACGTTACGACGTATGAACCGTTCAAGGCTATCAGATGCGCTCCGTGCAGATTCCGGCGAGAGAAGATGAGAGGCGCACATCGTGCTCCGTAGCAGATGAGGTGACAGGAGAGCGGGCGGCCCGGCACTGGAGCGGAGAGCGACTCAAGCTTGAGCGGGGCTCTCGGCGGCGGGGCGACCAGGCTCCGAGCTGTCACGACCTTGGAGGGCGAAGGCACCCGAGTCACAACTCTGGTGAGGGAATAAGAACTAAAGGACCAACAGCAGACAGGCACAAGCAAAATAGAACCCAATGGTCCTAGGGTTCCGTTCAGGGGGCAAGCTCGTGATCAAGCCCTTGGAGATAGTTTCAGGCACAAGTCTTCAAAGTCCTTTCTGGTCTTTTCCTCTCCGTTCTCAGCAAGGCACCACTGCAGGATTCCTTCTCCTCAGCTTCTCCTGGTCCTACTAGTCGGGCAGAGGTTCGTCGTGGTAAAAACTGGATCTGATTTCCTAGGAGCCGGGCTCCAACCTTTATACTCGATTTCTTTTGTCTTGGCAGGCCAGAGGGCCTGAGCCTGGTTCAACCTGGTTTTGGAGTATTCTGTTTACAGGACGCTGCCGTCTTCTTTCAGGGTGCAGGGCAGAGACATCAGATGCTCCGCAGGAGGGGGAGCCAGCATTGTGGTGGTGGAGCACAACCCTATTCAGATTCAAGGACTACTCCGCCCACCCATCCTGGTGTAAGCACTCTATTCACCACCTGGTCACCTCGACTGTCCCCGGGAATTCCCTAGCCCTGTCATTCACACAAACCCAGACAGCAGGTACACATCCTGGCAGAGGCGGGCTGAAATAGTCAGGCGAGCAAATGCTAACTTTCTAAACGTAGCAGTTGCAAACACAGGATATTAAAATAAACCTTGCTAAAGGAAGTATTTTATTATTCTGAGTTCAGGTATACCAAACTCGACATGCCGCCGTGTTCTCTGAGCCGATTGGGACTATAGGGTGTAATAGTTCCAACCGCTCACCTGGGCCTAAGAGAACAGGCAGCCCTTCAATAGTGAAGAACGAAAAAGGTGGTAATTCACTACTAGGACACGCCACACACATCAGGCTTGTCCTACCTTACGCTTACAATGCACCCTGCCCGTGGGCCTACCATAGGGGTGACTGATATGAAGGTTAGGAAAAGTTTAGGGACTGGCAAGTGTGGGCAGTTGCGTAGTCAGCGTGACAGTACCAGACTGTATGCAGTGTCTGCAAAGGCGGACCAGAGACATCGTTTACTAGGCCGCTTCGGTGGGTGGCGCAACCAGTGCTGCAGGCCCACTAGCGGCATTTGTATCTACAAGCCCCGGCACTCCTTGTGAACGTTACTGGGGACTGACAGTAAACCATATAAGCCTATCCTGGAAATCAATTACGGATACACTTTACATAGGGAGCACTTGCACTGCGGCACGGATTGCCGTGGCGCAGTGCCCTGAGCATCGAACACCAGCCAAAACATCTGAGGCATATCAGCAAAAAGTGGAAGGGAGACTCACGCCAAGGTGCCAGGTCTAACACTTGTCCCCTCCAGCTGAAAGGTGAGGAGAACTACCCTACCCCAGGGAGTTCCTCATCACTAAGGCGGAAAAATATGGACAGACCGTCAGCATTGGCGTGATCTGTGCCAGGGCGATGTTCCCCCGTAAAGTCCATACCCTGTAGGGAGATTGACCACCTTAACAGTTTCGGGTTCTCACCCCTCATTTGCATCAACCATCTGAGGGGGCCTGTGGTCTGTCTGAATGCGGAAGTGAGAACCAAACAAGTAGGGTCCTAGCTTCTTCAAGGCCCAGACCACAGCAAAAGCTTCTCTCTCAATCGCACTCCACCTACGCTCCCGTGGAAGTAACCTCCGACTGATGGAGACTACAGGGTGGTCCCAGCCCTCCTCAGTCATTTGTGAAAGAACAGCCCCTTCCCCATGCTCTGAAGCGTCTGTCTGTACTAGGAACTCTTTGGAGAAATCAGGGGCCAGGAGCACGGGCGCCGTGCACATGGCCGTCTTCAGGGTGTCAAATGTTTCCTGACAGGCGTCAGTCCAGATCACTTTCCGGGGCTGCTTCTTCGAAGTCAGCTCTGTCAAGGGGGCAACGATGGTGCCATACCCCTTGACAAACCTCCTGTAGTACTCGGTGAGTCCGAGGAAGGCCCTCACCTCCGTCTGGGTCTTGGGGGGTTCTCAATTCAGGATGGTCTCAATCTTGGGTTGAAGGGGCGCCACCTGGCCGCTCCCTACTTGGTGTCCCAAGTACACCACAGAACCCTGCCCGATCTGACAATTGTTTGCCTTGATCGTGAGGCCTGCCTGGCGCAGTGCCGACAACACTTCCCCAAGGTGTCGCAAGTGTTCCTCCCACGTGCCGCTGAATACTGCGATGTCGTCCAGGTAGGCAGCACTGAACGCGTCCAGTCCAACCAACACCTGGTTGACCAACCTCTGGAAGGTGGCAGGGGTGTTCTTCATCCCAAACGGCATAACCCAGAACTGGAAATGCCCGTCAGGGGTTGAGAACGCTGACCTCGCTTTGGCCCCATCAGTCAAGGCGATTTGCCAGTATCCAGATGTTAAGTCAAACGTGCTGAGATACCGAGCAGCCCCCAACCGATCGATGACCTCATCAGCTCTGGGGATGGGGTGCGCGTTGGTCTTTGTGACCGAATTGAGTCCCCGATAGTCCACACAGAACCAGAGTTCGGTTGTGGCTCCCGGCGTTGCAGCCTTCGGGACCCAGACCACTGGGCTGGCCCAAGGACTGCTGGAGGACTCAATCCCCCCGAGAACAAACATCTTTGAGACTTCCTCTTTGATGCAGGCCTGTACCTTGTCAGTCACGCGGTAAGCCTTGTGCTTTACCGGCAAACTGTCTCCCGTGTCCATGTCATGGACGCACCAATCTGTGACACCGGAAACCAAGGAGAACAGATCAGGAAACTGCCCCAGCAGCTGGCGGCAGTCACTCTGTTGTTTGGGGGTCAGGGAGGGTGAGAGGTTAACTCCGTCCACTGACCCGTCTCTCTCAGAGGCTACCAAGAGGTCCGGAAGAGGTTCGGTCTCCTCCTCCATTCCGTCATCGGTTGCCAAGAGCATGCCCACTTCGGGCCTCTCCAAGTGGGGCTTAAGGCGGTTAACATGTAGAACCCTCAAAGGGTTCCTGGGAGTTTGCAAGTTCACCAGGTAGGTGACAGGACTCAATTCAATTCAATTCAATTCAAAAAGCTTTATTTGGTAGAGACAAAACAACCATAAGAGCACAGCACAAGGTCAAAATACATTAAATACAGTAAATAAAAGAAACAACACCAATAAAAATAATTACATTGAGACATCGTACATAACTCATTAAATATAAAGGAGAAGCACCCCTCAATTCTCTTAGTATAAACAATCTACTCCTAGCAGCTTTTCAGTAGTAAAAAAAGCCTCCACTTCAGTTCTCCTGATGTAAACAATAGACTCACAGCAGCATTACATATAGTATTGTTTGACTTGGACGATTTGTAGTGACAAGATTAAAAACAAATAGGCTTCAGAATGTGCAAAAGAGCAAAGTGCATAGATGCTTACATTAGTATGGACCATCCCCGGGCTTAGGGTGGGAGGTTGTCATTATCATTATTAACAAACCATTCAGAAACCGGTTTAACAAGTCAGTGCACCAAATTTATACCAGAGAATAAAGCAAATTGGTTGTGATTGGGTATATTGTAGCTACTAAATACAGGGCCTCTGCTACCCATACAGTGGTTCTTTTCTACATTTGATCTTACAGGTGGCAGGTATGTGGTTCTAGGGTAAAAGTCGCACAGTTCCCAAGTTACTATAGGGCCGTCTTCCACTTGTGGCTGCCAACTTTGCAAATAAGGGACAACATGGGTATCCTAAAAGTTTATTATAACCAGGTCTTCAGCTACATTCTTTGGGAGGGATCCTAACCACCCCACCCTTCTGACATTTAAGATTTTTCCATCGATGTTAGGTGGAAGGGGTCTATTTTTGGTTAGGTAGAAATATACCTTATTTACCAATTCTGATTGTCCTTCGATTTTGCCATTGGTAAGTTCAGGCACGCATGAGAGGATGCACACAAATGGTGCGACCTCCGGCGGTAGGTCTATTTGGTTAATCTTTCTTTGCATGTTGCCATAGTTGAAAGATATCCCCTCTGTGGACGTGGATTCTTTGGTCAGCCCTACACTGATGGCGGAGCTCTGGACTATTGGGCGTTTGATGTTACATGCTGAGTATTTGATGTTAATGATGTTTTTGGGGCAACTGAGTGAATTTGGGCAGTATTACTTTGTGCAGAGGTATTGGGGACGTCAGTAGCGACTAGGGATTCTACTTGCTTATATCCTGCCATTCTTTTTTATAAGTATCGCATTTGCCTTGGTTGTTTCCTCTATACTTGTGACCTTTTCCCCTATTACCTTGATTCTTTTTGCCAGCTGGGTTATTAAGGATTTGATCAGAAGTTCAATCTGGACCAGTAGATCAGATGATATAGTGGATACGGGGGATTCCAGAATTGAACATACCTTAGATGTTTTTGGGGTGTTGCTAATGACCGAAGGGGGACTTAAATGCAATTTTTGTTTCTTTGCTAGTCTTCCCCTTTGTTTAGCACCTTTGCGTTTTCTATCAACAAAAGGGGCCTGAAGGTTCGCTATCGATTGGGTATTGTCTTTAGCTGATAGTGAAGGGGGGGTACCCAGATGGCTTACATTTATTTGGGATGGTGTGCTAAGCTGGGGACTTGTGTTTCTCATTACACATGTAGGAGTACCAGTTTGCTCATTTCCCTCTTCAACATTAGTATATATAGTTTTGCAGATCCGATTTAATTCCTCCAGTAATGTAGAATTTTGAATTTGGTCTGCTGCCGCCAGAGGAGATTGGATACTAGATGTGGCTTCTATGGAAAGACTTTGTTCTGCTCTCTCTATTTCGTATTCAATTGTCGATGTTACCCTAGTTAAATAGTTCTCCAAAGTACCCTTCCGAGGCCTCCCCTGAGAGATAATATTATTTGGAACCCCTTTATCAGTCATAGTGTGGCTTGCTTTTGTATGTGTAGCAGTGTAGATATAACAAAAGCAGACACCTATGCTGGTCGGGCGCGTAACTTAATAACCAAAAAGTAGTCCTTTAGGGTGGGCCAAAGTGTAGATAAAGGCGGTCACTGTTGTGGGTTATTTCGGTTTACCTCCTTTTTCCAGCAAAAATCAGGTGAGAGTCAAGTGGGGTGGCCCTGCCCAGCCTCCTTTGGCCTCCCGAGGGCCACAGAGGGCCCGCCCTTTGCCCGGGCTTAGCCCGGCGCACGCCCACGCGCGTCCCGCGGGGCGGAGATCCCGACTCACTAATGAACTTCCGGTGTCAAGGGGAGGAGCGATCGTCTCTCACAGCCCCTGCAGCCCTCTGGAGCTTGTTGTCCCTGCTCCAGCTCCTTCCACAACAACGCAGCGTCTCCCGCAAAGCGGGAGGCGCAAGAGGGTTTTCCAAGTTCCCCCGGTGTTGAGGGGAGGGGCGATAGTCTCTCACAGCCCCCGCAGCCCTCTGGAGCTTGTTGTCCCTGCTCCGGCTCCTTCCACAACAACGCAGCGTCTCCCGAGAAGCGGGAGGCGCAAGAGGTATTTCCAAGTTCCCCCAGTGTCAAGGGGAGGGGCGATAGTCTCTCCCAGCCCCCGCAGCCCTCTGGAGCTTGTTGTCCTTGCTCCGGCTCCTTCCACAACAACGCAGCGTCTCCAGCAAAGCAGGAGGCGCAAGAGGTTTTTCTAAGTTCCCCCGGTGTCGAGGGGAGGGGCGATAGTCTCTCACAGCCCCCGCAGCCCTCTGGAGCTTGTTCTCCCTGCTCCGGCTCCTTCCACAACAACGCAGCGTCTCCCGCGAAGCGGGAGGCGCAAGAGGTATTTCCAAGTTCCCCCGGTGTCGAGGGGAGAGGCGATAGTCTCTCACAGCTCCCGCAGCCCTCTGGAGCTTGTTGTCCCTGCTCTGGCTCCTTCCACAACAACGCAGCATCTCCCGCGAAGGGGGAGGCGCAAGAGGTATTTCCAAGTTCCCCCGGTGTCGAGGGGAGGGGCGATAGTCTCTCACAGCCCCCGCAGCCCTCTGGAGCTTGTTGTTCCTGCTCTGGCTCCTTCCACGACAATGCAGCATCTCCCACAAAGCGGGAGGCACAAGAGGTATTTCCAAGTTCCCCCCGTGTTGAGGGGAGGGGCAATAGTCTCTCACAGCCCCCGCAGCCCTCTGGAGCTTGTTGTCCCTGCTCCGGCTCCTTCCACAACAATGCAGCGTCTCCTGCGCTCCACAACCTCGAATAGACCTGTCCACTTATCCTGAAGTGCACATGGCTCCACCTTTTGTCCAGGTTGAAGCTCTACCAGAGTGGCATTCTGGTCGTACCACAGCTTCATCTCTTCCTGGCTGGCTTCCAGATTTGCCTCAGCAAGTTGTCTGAATCGCCTGGTCTGGTTTCGGAAGGCCAGCATGTAACTGTATACATTCTAGGGAGGTTTCCTGGGAGATTGCTCCCAGCCTTCTTTTACCGGACTCAGAGGTCTGCGTACTGGGAGACCGTACAAGAGGTCGAAGGGACTGAACCCGAGCGACTTTTGTGGCACCTCTCTGTAAGCAAAGAGTAGGCATGTCAAGAGGACGTCCTACTTACACCTCATTGGTCCTTCTAGGCCCATTATCATGCCTTTCAGGGTCCGGTTGAATCTCTCAACCAACCCGTTTCCTTGGGGGTGGTAAGGGGTGATGAATTTGTAGGTTACACCACACTCCTGCCGAGGGGACTTCATATATTTTGATATGAAATTGGTGCCCCGGTCAGACACCACCTCTAGAAGGAATCCCATTCGTGAGAAAATTCCCATCAGCGCTCATCTCACCACGGGGGCCGTCTCTGTCCTCAGAGGGATGGCTTCCGGGTACCGGGTGGCATGGTCCACCAAGACCAGGATGAACCTGTTGCCCACGGCTGTCTTGGGGTCCAGAGGCCCCACAATGTCAATTCCCACTCGCTGGAATGGGGTACTGACGACGGGGAAAGGTTGGAGGGGAGCCTTGTTCTTCCCTCCACACTTACCACTTGCCTGGCAAGTTTGGCAAGTCCTACAGTGCATATCTGAACTTCTGTGCATTTGAGGCCAATAGAAGTGGGTAACAAGCCTGTCATAGGTCTTGTCCATGCCCAAATGCCCTGCTAACGGTACATCATGAGCCAGCCCCAGTAGGAAGGCTCTGAACTTCTGGGGTACCACCAGCACACAGGCTGACCCAGGTTCAGCAGCCTTAGGCTCTGTATACAGGAGATCATTCTCCCAGTAGACCAAGTGTTTTCCAGACTGAGCACCATTGGCCTGGTCTGCAGTCTGCTGCCACATACCCGTGGGAGAAGGGCACTCCCTCTGCTCCTTGCAGAATTCCTCCCTGGAGGAACCTCCTTCTTGCTGCCAATGGATCAGCTCAGACAGGTCTCCCAGTTTGGCAATCTGTTCCCCGGTAGGACCCAGGGTATCCCCCTCGAGGTCTGCCTCCTCCTGGGCCGTGGGAACAGTGGGGGCCGGCTGTCTGTGCCCCCTGCGCCTTCTCTCTAAGGCCAGTTTCTGGGCCTCTCCATCAGGCTCCAAGACTTCTTCAACACCCCTACTGGCTGCCATGGACCTGGTCGTCACGCATGCCCAGTCGGGTAGACCCACCATCCGCAGATGAGTCGTTTTCTCCACCTTGCTCCAAGGGGAGTTCTCCAAATCATTCCCTAGCAGACAATCTACAGGCATGGAGGTCCTCACAACGACTTGCAGAGTACCAGAGACCCCCCCACTCAAAGGGAACCTGAGCCATCGGACACTAGCTCTCAGAATTGTCAGCATTGACAACCCTACAGTAGGCGTGTGGAACCACCTGCTCCTGAGAAACCAAGTGCTGCCGGACTGCAGTCACACTGGCTCCTGTGTCTCGAAGAGCCTCCACCTTCTTACCATTGATGGTCACCTCCTGCCCATACTTCTTAGTGTTACTGGGGAGGTAGGTTTCGGGGACCATCTCACGGTCTCCTAGCGAGACTAGGGTCATATGTACGGGATCCCCACCCTCCGGGACTGCAACTTCTCCCCCAAAATTAACGTTAGCTTTTTGCCGGGGGGGAGCACCAGTGGGTGTGGGTTTTCCATACAAGCAACACTTAGGATCAGTGGCAATGTGACCCTGGTTGCCACACCTATAACAGGTGATGGGCCCTCTTTGAACAGGTTTACCTGTCGGACCCAGTTCTGCTTCGGGGGTGGAGGAGGCTGAGAACCTTTCCCTTGGTTCCCTTGGGAATTACTTTGGGGGCCTTTTTGGAACCCTTTCTGTTTTCCCCTGCCCCCCCCCACTCTTCTGCTGGGGACCCTGCCCACCTTTGGCTGAGTCTCCCACTGGACCCTTATGGACCCTGGTGCTGAGCCAGCGGTCCGCTTCCTCAGCAAGCTTCCTCGGGTTGGACAGCTTGCTATCCATCAGGTGCTGGCGTAGCTCAGGAAAACAATTAGCGGACAAGTGCTCCCATGCTACTAAATCAAGCAGCCCTTGAAAATCATCTACTTTGCTACCCTTCACCCAACCATCCAGCGCTCTGCAGAAAAAGGTCACATACTCCACATACGTACCCCCAGGAATCTTAGCACAACCCCTAAACCTCTGTCAGTACATCTCCGGGGTTAACTCAAACCTGGTCATTAAGGCATCTTTCATGTGGGGATAGGAGTTATATACTTCGGAAATAAGATCTAGCAGGGTGTCCCGCCCCTCGGTCAGGAACCGTCCCCACAACCCCGCTCCCCAATCCTTCTCAGGGATCCGGTTGGAGGACATGGCTACCTCGTAGGCCCGAAACCACTGCCAAATGTCATCCCCCTTAAAGTACTCCTTCACCACATCTTTTGGTAGGTAGACCCTTGACTCTACCTGCACTGGAATTGTGCTGCCACCAGGAGCTGTGTCCAAACTTTTTGCTTTCAGCTCCAGTTCTTTGAGACATATCTTATGCTCTAGCTGGAGTCTCTTCTTCTCCATTGCCATCTGTCTGGACAATCTTGCCATCTCGACTTCATGCGCTCTAGTCGCGTCCCTGTCCGCCAGCTCGTCTGGGGACAGGCCTCCGGGCACCTTGATCAGACTATCTGGTGGATCTATCACCACTTGATTCTCTGGATCCTTCGACTCTTTCCAGGCGCGTTGGGCTTTGGTTTTGCACCCCGGTAGTGCGACTCTGAACTTCAGGCAGAAACTTTTCAGCTGCTCCAATTTGTAATTTTTAAGCACTTCCCAGTCGATGTCATCCATTTCAGAGATGACAGAGGGTGCTCTTACGGGGAGTGAACCAGGCATGGTTTGGCGATGTGAGAGTTCTTGGCAACATAATAAATCTGTGGCTTTGTTATAGGTCTGCTCTCACTACGTGGTGATCAGTAATTTACTGTACATAAATCATAAATGCAAATTCGGAATCCTCACCACTGCCACCAATGTTAGACTCGGGGGTCTCTGGTTGGCACAGGTATGTACTTGTGACAAACAGGGACCCTCTCCTCTAGTCAGGGTAAGAGAACTACTCCTTTAGAAATAACCCTTGCTCACCCTCTAGGTAGTGTGGCGCGAGCAGACAAGGCTAATCTTCAGGTCGATAGTTAGTTAAGCATTTATGATTACATACAGGAAACCCACTGACCCACCACAAACGGACACCAGTCGTAAGGTTGTATCAAAAATACGTAAACTTTATGTAAAAATATATGCAGGATTATCACAAGACCATATGACGTTTAGTGAATGAAGGCCACCAGATTTAAATAGGCGATTGTTCGTAAGTGTTCTTGGTTAGCAAGGTACGATGACAAGGAAAACAAACATTGCGGACCCTGGATCCGATTCGAAGTAAGGATAGAGTTCCAATGTACCTTGTGATGAGTGTCCGAGGCGTTTCCGGCGCGGCTACTGGTGAGGGTGGACCCTGGACGAGGCCAACGGTTCTCCGAAGGATCTATCCGGCTCGGAGCCCCCTCGAGGTGCAAGGCGGGACAGCGGGACGGTGTGCAGGAATGTAGCGATCCGGGATCTGATGCAGCTCAAGGGGCAAGTCGCCGTTCAGGCCTGCGAGGCGTACTACTTCTTAGCACGCCAGATCATACTTGTGGATTTGTGGGGGGCGTCGGGTTCTTGGACAGGCGAGTGTAGCACCGGGCCTTCGGTACCGCAGTACGGAAGACCTTCTTGAGGTGCTGCATGGGCTTGGTATGCAGGAGGGCAAAGTGAGACAGTCAGGCACGTTACGACATACGGACCGTCCGAGGCTATCAGACGCGCTCCGTGCAGATTCCGGCGAGAGAAGATGAAAGACGCACAGCGTGCTCTGTAGCAGGCGAGGTGACAGGAGAGCGGGCGGCCCGGCACTGGAGCGGAGAGCGACTCAAGCCTGAGCGGGGCTCTCGGCGGCGGGGCGACCAGGCTCTGAGCTCTCACGACCTTGGAGGGCGAAGGCACCCGAGTCACAACTATGGCGAGGGAATAAGAACTAAAGCAGAATAGAACCCAATGGTCCTGGGGTTCCGTTCAGGGGGCAAGCTCGTGATCAAGCCCTTGGAGATAGTTTCAGGCACAAGTCTTCAAAGTCCTTTCTGGTCTTTTCCTCTCCGTTCTCAGCAAGGCACCACTGCAGGATTCCTTCTCCTCAGCTTCTCTTGGTCCTTCTAGTCGGGCAGAGGTTCGTCGTGGTCAAAACTGGATCTGATTTCTTAGGAGCCGGGCTCCTACCTTTATACTCGATTTCTTTTGTCTTGGCAGGTCAGGGGGCCTGAGCCTTGTTCAACCCGGTTTTGGAGTACTCTGTTTACAGGACGCTGCCGTCTTCTTTCAGAGTGCAGGGCAGAGACATCAGACGCTCCGCAGGAGGTAGAGCCAGCATTGTAGTGGTGAAGCACAACCCTATTCAGAGTCAAGGACTACTCCGCCCACCCATCCTGGTGTAAGCACTCTATTCACCACCTGGTCACCCCGACTGTCCCCGGGAATTCTCCAGCCCTGTCATTCACACAAACCCAGACAGCAGATACACATCCTGGCAGAGGCGGGCTGAAATAGTCAGGCGAGCAAATGCTAACTTTCTAAAAGTAGCAGTTGCAAACACAGGATATTAAAATAAACCTTGCTAAAGGAAGTATTTTATTATTCTGAGTTCAGGTATACCAAACTCGACATGCCGCCGTGTTCTCTGAGCCGATTGGGACTATAGGGTGTAATAGTTCCAGCCACTCACCTCGGCCTAAGAGAACAGGCAGCCCTTCAATAGTGAAGAACGAAAAAGGTGGTAATTCACTACTAGGACACGCCACACACATCAGGCTTGTCCTACCTTATGCTTACAATGCACCCTGCCCGTGGGCCTACCATAGGGGTGACTGATATGAAGGTTAGGAAAGGTTTAGGGACTGGCAAGTGTGGGCAGTTGCGTAGTCAGCGTGACAGTACCAGACTGTACGCAGGGTCTGCAATGGCGGATCCGAGACATTGTTTACTAGGCCGCTTCGGTGGGTGGCGCAACCAGCGCTGCAGGCCCACTAGCGGCATTTGTATCTACAAGCCCCGGCACTCCTTGTGCATGTTACTGGGGACTGACAGTAAACCAAATAAGCCAATCCTGGAAATCAATTACGGATACACTTTATATAGGGAGCACTTGCACTGCAGCACGGATTGGCCATGGCGCAGTGCCCTGAGCATCGAACACCAGCAAAATATCTGAGGCACATCAGCAAAAAGTGGAAGGGAGACTCACGCCAAGGTGCCAGGTCTAACAGTACAAATGTCACCATAGGCCCTAAAAACATCATTGTGCAACAAGCTCTTTTCCCTGACTTTCCGCACAGTTACTGTTCCCTCCTTCTCCAAAGAGAATTCTTTTCGTTTTTCTCTTCCATATATTTTGTGATATGATACTGCTATTTTTAATACTTCTGTTTTCCATTTTCCACCCAAAACAGTCAAGAAAACCCCAAAAAGGTTACGTTCCACACTGATCAATATTTGATAACAGTTATACTATATATCCTAGGTTTTTTAATTTTTCACCCACAATCATTTAGTTATAGGTACTGTACATACACTTATCCTCATATTCCTTTTTCTTTAAGGATTCAACCCCCTCAACAAGTGCATTTAAATTAGAACATGCAATAAACTTGGTTCCATAACAATTTGTAAAGTAATATATTCCACTTTACACACCTTTCCTAACAGTGAGCACAATATTTTAATCTAGAAATTACAATATCTTCACTCAAACGTCTCACAGGGGAAAATATGGGCACAGCAAGGTTCATAAAAATGCCTGGCCGTGTATTAACAGATTGCAGATGCTTTGATTTAAAATTTCAAAACAACAGTCTCTTTTACTTACAATTACATGTAGATTAAAAATTTCATTTTTTAACAAACTGTCAAGTACTTGGTGATATGTCTCCATATTCGATAATCTACTTCTCAAATCTTATATTAATACATGTGAATCTCTACAAACAGCTTTTGACTCACTAAAGCTTGTACAGAAAAAGTTTACCAATAAAAGTGCACCTACTGACAGTTCTCAACAAAGTTAATACATTATATTTCTAGTTACATCAAATTAGAGTAGATTCTTGTATATAATTAAATACACCAATCTTTATCAGTGCCATATTTAGTCACTTCACTGAGCACAACTCAACATGCTTTTTTCTCCAAATCACCAAGTCAACTTGAGCTCTCCCTGGTTCTACACTCAATCACATCACAGCATTTCTTCAAACATGCAATAAGAACAGTAATTATTGACTGAGAAATGTTCACTTCCCCATATGATCTCACAAGACTCTGATGGGATCGTAGAACAGCTTGTAGCAGGCCCAGTAATTTTCCATGCGAGGCTTGCGAGGTGGTTTTGAGTTTGTAAAAACATCTCATGGCAAGCTAAGTAATTTTCCCTTTTGTGTTGAAAGCCTCTTACGAGATCACACATGTTGATTCAGTAAGCTTCACTCCCTGAAGCTTGTGTGCTACTCTTGCAAGAGTCTTGCAGAATCACAATAGAATTCTAGGGAAATAGAAGTATGTGTACGGAGTATCCTCTCCACTGATACCTATCTCTTACATGACAGGTGTGTGTGTAGTAGTGTGTAGTAGTGTGTATGGAAGGACTTGCCTCTCCAGTGAGACCCCCTCTTAGGTGATGGATCTGGATGGTAGGAAGTAAACAGAGACTGGCCTCTTC
>NW_028241849.1:0-61313 GCF_964263255.1 Lissotriton vulgaris | reverse complement strand
GACAAGGCTGCACTAATTGAGTATAATATAGGCGGTATGAATTGTGGTCTTCACCCCGTACTTGACCCTATTCCCTTGTTTGGTTGCTTGTTTATTCCATCCTTGGACTCATTGGACACTTTGGTTTACTGGCAGTCGTCGCAGCTGAGTACATTAAGAAGAGCAGCTCCTGCAGGCTATTTGATATTACAGCTCTTACAGGCTATTTGAAGGATATCAGGACTCCACCTACACCTGCTCGTTTATTAGGGCGGCACAGTTATGCTGACTCAAATGTAGGGAGAACTACAGAAGAAGAAGGTTACATCTACATGCTGAGAGACCACAAGTATCCTCCTAGTAACAGTGTCCTGCCAGCCAGAAAACGTCCTTCCAGTCCAAGGAGTCTCTCCCCTCCTTTCCTTGTTTTGTTCCCTCCTTTCCCTCCATCTCACCCTTGCGTTCTAGAGTTTGATCGACACAAGAGGTGTAGGGGGGAAGGGCTTGGGCTTGTCATCAATTTCGGACACTTCTGCAGAAACACCACCTGGATCCTTACAGAAATGGTATTTTCCTGTGGTGTTGAGCTATGGGTGCTACCCGTTCATTGATATACAGACATACTTGAAAGTTGGTCATTTTTCCAAGTCCTGTAAACAAATTTGGAAACTTGTGAACTATGCCATGTTCATCATCCACTCGGTATAATATCTCCACCAGTTGAAGTCATTTCGCTGTGGACAAGCTAAGGAAGCGGTAAGCTTCACACCCTTCGATGATGTGATTGCGAGCTGAAATGGTTCTATCTTTGTATGTGAGGGAGGTCTGAAATAGTCCTAAGCATGGAAGGGGCTCTTTTGACATCCATGTGTAAACTTGCACCGCTTTATGCAGGAGCTGTCGTGGTTTAATTTGATTGTATTCTGAAACTGAGATATAATTGAGAGATGCCCCACTGTCCAGTACAAACTTGGCTAAGTGCTCACCCATTTGTAGGTGTAGTCTTGGATATGTCTTGGGCCTGTCTGGGTCTCCGACCATGCAGATGTATTCCTCACTGTCTTGCAATAATGGTGTGAGGGACCTTGATTCCCGAGATTTTGATTGTCGCGATCTGTGAGAGACGTGAGAATAGAGACTCGAACATGACAAGCTGGAGGATGTATCTCTGCAATCTCGTACTGCTTTAGCATGATGTCGAGAGCTGTAGTGTTTGACTTGCCTGTGGGTTTCTCTGCGATTTGCCCTGAATACCTTTCAAAGTGATTTTCTTTGCCACATCACTGACACTCCTGACCTAATGTGGGACATGTCTCAGTGTGAGGGAAGTCTTGACCGCAACGATAACATTTGAGCTGTCTCTCCCATCCTTTGTCAGGATGATGACTTGGTCTTTGAGAATATTCCTTGGACTTGGAATGTCTTTGACATGCAGAGGAGTGAGTCTCCGTGTGACAAGGCTGAATTCGGATAGCTTGTTCCTGTTTTTCACCTTTTCCAGCTTCCATTCGTTTTGCATGTTCTTCTGCCTGATCATTGACTCTTGTCATTTCTTCAATCTCATCTAAGGAGTAGCTCTTCTTTAGAAGGCGTCTGCTTAGGGACTCAGACTGACACCCTTCAATTATGCGTAGGCGGAGAGCATCCTCAGTCGTGAAGGAGTCAAACGCACAGTAACGTGCTAGCCGTTTAAGGTGCAATATGAATTCTCCCATTTATTCATCCTTTTCTTGGATGGTTAGATTGAAAGTATAACGGTCATAGTCAATGTTTCATTTGTGAAGACATTTTTTGTTAAGCTCTTCATGCACATCTGGGTAAGAAGATGCAACATCAGCTGGAAGCTCCTTGATTATTTGGCCAACTTCTTTCCCAACAAGATTGCACAGTGCAATGAGTTGTTGACCAGGATCCGACACTTGTGTGCCTTTCATGAAGTCCTCAAAGTCTTCCAGCCTTTCCTGCCAGCGAAGACCCATTCCTCTGCCAGATATGCCAGGTACAAGAGGCAACGGTTCCGGGTGTGCGGAAAAGGAACTCCCAGCATGGCAAGAGCGTGTCCTACCACCTGTGACGAGGAGGTGGGAGACCGTGATGTATATCACCTGTCCTGTGATTCAGAGTGTCAGCCGGTAGTCGGAGAGAGAGACATGGTTGGGGGCCGACCAAACGTGAAAGAGCGTTAGGTCGAGCTTTTGGCAGAGAAGAAAAGAGACAAATTACATAGCGCTGATTCTGTATGTTTTTGGCAGTAGTCAATGTGAGTGACTGGAGGAGTGAACAAAGTGACTCAGTAGAGGAGGGGAGCAGCAGAGAGCCATAGAATGTGGCAGGGCAATCTGTAGTGGTGGGTTTCACATGGGGAGTGAGTGGTGTTCTCAACTGAGAGTAGCACTGATTTGTGGAGGTCCCAGAAACAATGATACCACTGCCTGACTCCAAAATGGCCACTCGCAGTGTCTGGTAGCTAATTGGGGAGTCTGCCTAACTTTAAAATGGCTAACCATGCCTGTGAGAGGAAGATCCAGAGCACACAGTAGGAAGGAGAAAACAACACCCTGTAGCAGGACCGGTCCAGAAATCCAGCTGGCAGGGTCATAGGTAAGTTGCAGGCAGACTGGACAAACGCACTCAGGGTGGGCTCCTGACAGTGCGTCACAGTGCAGATGCGCGCACCGCACCAGCCAGCAATGTGCGACCGGGGAAGGCTTTCAATGTCACAACCAAGAAAGGCATAGCAAGGAGCTGTGGCTGCGACAGTAAGGCGTGCCCGGGGTAAGCTCCCGAAGTGGCGTCGTGAAGGCAGTCCGAGGCCAATTGGCACACTGGTAGGTACCCGACTGTACTCCGCCGTTAAGCACTGGCGCGATCAGCAGGCGGGGTCCCCTTTGGTCGCCAGTTGTCATGTCCCTTGCCTGACACAGACGGCAAGGACACTTAGCAGGTATATTGTCATAACTTTATTCCAGCTCCTTCATAATCTTTCCTTCCTCCATGAACCTCCTGCCCCTATGTAACTCCTACCTTTCAGTTTCCTCCCTTTCTTTTTTCCGCCTCCCATGTTCCCATCCCAGGTTCTAGGGCCCATGGCTCTACATCTGCCAAGACACTACAGTATCCACATGACAAAAACTTCATGCAACAGAAATTTCAGCTTGGCATTACAGAAATTAGAATCAGTCAATTAGTCAGCAGAATGATGTTCAGAAGAAAGTACAGGAAATAAGCAAGCATAACCAAAAAACTGTTCAGCGCTATGAAATAAATCAAAAGTTATAAATCAGAAGACAGACCGAAGTGGATTTGCATCCTATAAGTCAATGGAGAGTGGCCCTTTATCCTGATATTGATAGTGATCTTGTTTCTATACTCATGGGTAAATGTAAGATGGACTTACCATTACAAATGGGCAATAAGAAAAAGAAAACTTTACTTTGCAGTAATACTCAACGTACTAGAAGGTCTACAATATGAGAGGACACTAAGTCCTTACTGGTTGGAGTTGAAAAAAGTGGGATAGAACGGAATAGGGGCAGATCTTCAATAGTTTAGATTATGCGTATTGTGGGTAGCGCAAGTGGTGATACCCATATAAATGAAGCTAGTGATATAGCTAACGGCAGCAAAGGAACTTACTAATACTAATTAGTGGAGTGAAGAAATTACCCTAAAATTGAAAAAGCAATGTTATGGTTTTTAATGAAACTATCTGGACAGATAGGGCAGCATCTTATAGACAACTGTCTGACTCCAAAAACTGCTCGCAGCAAAGGGAGCGATATAGGACTAAAGACTCCTACTCTCATCCCAAGTATCAAGTGTCACAATCAGTTTGATCTATTCCAATTGAAGACTGCCAAGTAAGAGAAAAGAAAATTGGCAGTGTTTAAATTGACAGTCGTTTTTCCTTCCTCTGTGTGACACAAATAGACAGATTTTAAAAAAAGTGTATTGACGAATGGGAGAATGATAGCTTTAGAGCTAAGCAATCTACAAGGATCTTATCATCGGGGGGGGGGGGGTACTCTCCTCGAGTAAAGCATAAGGTGACAGATATAACATCTGGTACAATAAGCCTCTCCATGGCCAGACGAATCTTGATAAAAGATCCTATGAGGAATAATGATCAAGGAACAGTAAGGCTTGGGTCAATTACCCCAGATGGGATAATTAACAACACTGGGACTATTAAAATAGGTTCCATGGTTACAATAGATGAAGGGGTAATGACAAGCAAGAGTGTTCATTTTCGACTAGGTTCACTATCTCTAAAACACCACTTCTTTTTTGAAAAAGAAATATATAGGGTTATAGAATAATGACTCATAGAGTAATCCATGTGCTGGTGCACAGCAGTCTTTATAGCCAGAGACTGAATGCTGAATTATCTCAAAAGGTAACAGATTTCTTTCCAACACTTAAGAATGCCTACTAAGCAAATCAAATGGGTAGACAATACTGTTAACCAGATCAAACACCTAGATTTCTCTACTCTTCTAAAAACAATCAGAATACACAGATCGCTGATATGGCTTTCATTAACACACACGGATGTCAGCCATGGCCCGTGGAGGGAGTTTCGGTGGGGTGGAGAGGCGGGGCGGGGGAGGGGCAGGGTGGGGGGTGCTAAAAACTGGAGTATGGATATTTGAAGGTAAGTAAACAATTTAATAAATAAAACGAATTTTTGAGCGCACCCTGCATTGCATTTTGCTATCTCCGAGGATAGTTCCAAGGTGTGAGAAGTTGGCCTGATATGTGATGTCCACTATTCTAGTGGGCACCCTGTATCCGTCCAAACAATCCTTATGGTGATGGTTCTAAAGTCAACCTTACAGACCAGCTATCCTAGTGGTAGCATGTACAAAGCAGTCTTAGGCTAATACTTCAGAGAGCATGTGAAGCCAATTGTTTTACCAATAATAACCCCTTGAGAACCAGATGAAAGGACACCACACAAGGTATATATAAATTATATATGTATTAATTGCTAACACAACCCCTCTGCACTCTTTATGAGGTCAGAGTCCGAGATACAGCACAAGTGACTCAATAAGCATACTATAAGTTGCACAAATACAATTCCGCCCTAGGGGCTTCACGAACCACATACTAAATAAGTGGTAGAAAAACCACTTCAGAACAGGTGAATAGGCCTAGGGCCTAGAGAATCGCTGGGACTACACTGAACAACCACAGGTTAGGAAGTAGGAGTCTCACAGGATGTGTGTACAGTGGCTAAACACACATGCGAGTTCTAATAGACTTTCAATGGGAACATAAAAGTTAGAAACTAGTTGATTTCGGACAGTCCGGGTGGACTTGCGGGGAAACCCAGTTAAAACAGGACACTTGGATAGTTATTACCCACGGGAGCACCGGAGTACTCGAGTTACCTCACCCAGGGAAGCTGGGTGCATAGGCGTGAAGTAGTGTCGGGTTTCGTCATCGATTCCTATGGAGAGCTGCAAGAAGATGCTGCATGCGACCTGGAGGAACATGTCCGGATGGATCCAAGGGTGGATCGGAGAAGTGAAGAACCTGAAAGCAGAGGGGACAGAGTCTGGGTCACTAGCCAGTGACCAGGAAGAAACCAGGAAGGAACCAGGCGATGTCGAGCTGCAAACAGGTGAAGAAGTGAAGCTTGTCTCTGCAGCCATGTGGACCAGGAGGTGTCGACGACAACCAGGAGCTGGATACAGACTGTCCCTCAAAGGTTCTCGCTGTTGGCGGTGCCGGCTTCCGGATCAGAGTCAACAAGCCTTGGCAAAGGCAATCCATGCAGGAAGTGAAGATCGGCTTCATGTACAGACCAGCAAGGTCTGTGGAGCTTCCCCTTTACAGACAAGCAAGAGCAAGCCCAGAGCAACCAGGCAAATAGCATTGTTTTAAAATTGAGTCTTCAAGATGGCCACTAGCCAGCGGGCTAGCAACCGCAAAGACACGTCAAGAGGAAATGCAAGAGCAGGCCCCACGTAGCACTCGTGGAGTGTGGAGGGCTGAGCTTCGGTACACTTACGACTCGTGGTTGGGGCTTCTCAAGTCCCAATGCACAACTTCGAGGACGCCTCATAAGCTGCACAATTTAGCAAAGAGCAAAATGGCCAGGTGTCCAGTCCCACATCTCTCGTGTCCACCATGGGTCTCAGCTTTGCTGGAGGTGTGGGTCGGGATAGGAAATGTCTGGAAGTCCAGTCCTGTAAAGCAGGGTTGTCGGGATCCTTCAGGAGCTTCGACCAAGCAAACCAGAAATTTGCTAGGTGGTGCCTGTTTGCACAGGGTGTTCACTCCTTGACCACAAGGGAGATTCTTCAGTCTTCTAGTTGCAGTAGAATGTCGATGGTCCAGAGTTTTGTTTCAGTTCAGGATAATCTAAAGTCTCTAGACTCAGCTCCTAGCTTTATACGAATTAAAGGGACTGGATTACCTGCCAGGTCCCTCCTATGGGTGGGACCAGGGAAGGGGGTGGTTACACCCCTTTCCCTTTGTCCAGTTTCGTGCCAGAGTTGGGGCTGGAGTGCCCCAGCAACTGATTTGAACCGGGCTATGCATGGAGCACCTTGTGTGCCCCAGGCAGTGTCTCATTTCATTCAACCCACCCTGCCCCAATACACTATATCCTGTCTGGGGAGGTGCTAGCACCTCCCAAGGCAGGAAATCTAATGTCCAGGCCTCCCTCGCTGCAAGGGCTCCCAGTTGCAGGAGGTCAGACTTGTGTCTGTGGCAGCAGCATCAATTTTGTGATGCTGAGGCTCTGTTTAACTTTGACCGGGTAAAGCTACAACTACATGTCTTCTCTCTCTAGAAGGGTGGAATGCTGACACCTTACATGACATGTTTTGATAAAGCCAAACCAAAGTTAGCATTAACCGCGAGGATTATAATGCACGTAAGAGTATATGGTATGGCTATATCATAGAACAGCTATAAGGACATGGTTCCGAAAGCTGCAGACAGGCTCAGCTCATGCCAGAGCACCATCTCACATAAAACCAAGCACTCTGCCTTCAGGATTGTTAAGGCCTGCCATAGGAGTGACTTATAGGTGCATATGTGTCTATATATAAGGTTAGATATAGGAATACTATATCTAAGCAAGGGGTGATTACACGACCTTGCCCCAGCTGAGTGATCAGCCAGTTGTGTCAGTTTGGATGGCCAGCCAGGGGTGGCGTAATACGTGCTGCAGCCCCTGGTAGGCTTGGATGCACCTATGCCCTGGGTACCTATGGTACACTATACAGGGGCTCATAAGGTGACCCAATATCCAATTGGAGATGTACCTAAAGTACATGGAGTCCATTTTACAGTGAGAGCAGATAGCCTGGGGTCCTGATTAGCAGGATCCCAGGCCAACTAAGTCGAAAACCAGCTAAACACTAGGCAAAAAGTTGGGGTAACCAAATAGTCAGATATCAACCTTCCTACATAAGGCAAGATCATTATGTGCAATCACAAAGTCCAAAGATGATCTTGTGTCCCAATTGTATAATATTAAGATACAAACAGACCCCGAAACCACAGACAAACCAGCTATCACAATGGCTTCCTGGAGTCAATCAGGAAAGTATTGTGCATTTATGTTGATAGGTGCCTGCACATAATCTATCGATTTTGAGTTTGATTGATGAAAGTCTGAATCAGCATATATCCTGGATTTGCAATGTGATGTTGGGAGGGAGAAGAAATTGTTTGTGTTCAAGAAATTTGGCACTGGCTAGGCAGAATTTGCTTTCATTTTGTTCTGTTTGAAAAATGTGCCAATCAAAGAGGTCATGCAAAAAGGTAAATGGATTTTGCACATAATGTCTGGTATTGTTGCATGCTTGGTCTTGTTCATCCACATCTTCCTAGTCTTAATCAGGGCCGTCTTTAGAGCTGGTGACGCCCGGTGCGAGAATCACTTTTGGCACCCCTACGTCCCTTGACCGCCTTCTCGGATTCCCTCACTACCACCTGCAAAAGTGCCCCTCATCTCTCCTAACATAAGATATTGCTAAGCACAGCGGCACCCACCCTCGGAGGTCACAGCGCTCCCCTCCACAGTTCAGCGCCGAGTGCGGCTGCACCGGTCGCACTGCCCTAAAGCCGGCCCTGGTCTTAATATTCACATTAGAGATATTACACGCTCACATGGTCTGTTATTTAAAAATTACATTCCACAGGGTTCAGGGCACAATTTGATATATCAAATAAATGACTACTTTAATTGAGAAGTTCCTGCTTGAGGGTAACACAGCATTACTGATTGTGGCTGGACACGTAAATACTAGGGTTTCAATATGCAACCTTTCTGTGATTTTAATCAGATTCGAAACACAATTTAGGGTATTGAAACACAATCTCTTACTGGAATGTCTTACAAAACAATGTCACATTCTGTAGGATTCATTGCATAAATTGAATATGTGAATTTGCTATCGGAAGACCTGCAGGAGATAATTTTGGTGAGTGATAAAGAGGTAGTATTGATCATGCATTATAACTGATAATTTGATTAGTATAAATATCGAACCCTTCAATGGGTTTATGTTAATGACGATTTACTGAGTGAACTAAATTGTTGATCGACCACTTCTTAGAGATAAAATAAGTTGACTTTCAATCCATGCTGATATGACTTAAACCATTAAATTCGGATTTCCCTATGATTAGTGAAGGAAAGTCCTAATTTGAATCAAGACATGGAGGTGAATATCATACAGCCTCTAGCCTTGTAATAAACGGATTGTATTGTTTTACATAGTTACAGGTTGGAATGTATCAAGCTGTGAATTGACATCTCTAGTTATAACTAGGAATGGCTTTACTCAAGGCTGCAGTGTTTTCTATGTAGAGGTAGATGCTTCACTTTGTAAACCCCTGCGCAACATTATACCTGTGCCAGGTATAATGTACGTAGGGGGGCGTTCTGACCCAAGAGAAGGTCGTAGAAATGACGTAGTGAAATCTATAAGATTTCACGGCATCATTTCTAGGACATATATGCGTCAATATCTTACGCCTGCCTCATGGCAGGCGTAAGACTGACGCAGGCACATTTAACATGGGACTTGCCCATGTGTAATGACCTATAGCTGGAGTTGCATCACTTTTGTGACACACTCCAGCAATTTGCCATTTTTGCGCCTATTTATACACCAGAAAGACTGACGTATCTGTAACTTCTTTCGACATGATGCGTCATACTGTAAAAATGATGCATCATTGGTGTCGCAAGGAGGGCACAATGAAAAGTGATGCAGCGCTGTTTTCTCGTAGCGATGCGTCACTTTTCATAATTCAGGGCCATGACCTAGAAATCGTTCAGAGGGTCTACATAAATAAGTTGCACCCCATTATTAAAAATGCTAATTGAAGGTGACAAAGACAGCAGTGAAGGCCCCATGACATATTGGGTATAACTACAATGTTATGGTGATCATTGCTGATGCTTCTCGAATATTAAATACTATGATTGATCTTTTTCTTGTCTAATGCTTTGGGTTATGATACATCAAACAGCTTACTAAAATGGCAAATTATTGAACTGACCTTGAAATATGCAAGAGGAAGCGTTAAAAATCTGTGTTTTGGTCCCCCATGGAATATAAATTTAACCCATGTCCTAATCTGCCCAATGAAGTGTGATTGACATAACGACCGTCTTAAAACCAGATGTACCCTTCATGTTTTGGGTGATTGCAAGATCTTAATCACATGCTGTTTTCTGTTCTATGACATCTTTGCAATGTTAACTAATGAGCTAAATTTCTTAAGAAATAATTTGTATATATGTGGGATGCATAGATTTTATTGACTACTGTAGGAGAGTAGGGTCTGCTTTCCTATGGTCACCCAACTTTTTGCTTTTTGCTTCACTGATTTTCGACTTAATGTGGCTGTGGGCCTGCTAATCAGACCCACAGCCCAGCTGTGCTCTCTCTAAATTCAATACAATGTACTTTAGGTACATTACCAATTGGACATTGGGTCACCTTATGAGCCCCTGTACAGTGTACTATAGGTACCCAGGGCATAGGTGCATCCAAGGCCTACCAGGGGCTGCAGCATGTATTATGCCACCCCTGGCTGGCCACTCACATTGACACAACTGGATGATCACTCAGCTGGGGCAAGGTCGTGTAATCACCCCTTGCTTAGATATAGTATTCCTATATCTAACCTTATATCTAGACACATATATACCTATAAGTCACTCCTATGGCAGGCCTTAACAATCCTGGAGGCAGAGTGCTTGTTTTTATGTGAGAGGGTGCTCTAGCATGAGCTGAGCCTGTCTGCAGCTTTCGGAACCATGTCCTTATAGCTGTTCTAGGATATTGCCATACCATATACTCTTAAGTGCATTATGAACCTCGTGGTTAAATGCTAACTCTGGTTTGGCTTTATTAAAACATGTTGAGTAAGGTGTCATACGTTTTGCAATACTACCCCCTCGCCAGTGCTGGCGACGGGGGTAGCATTACACCCTTCTAGTGTTCCTACTAATCCCGGTTAAAGTTAACCAGAGCCTCAGCATCACAAAATGGATGCTGCTGCCACAGACACAAGTCTGACCTCCTGCTGCTGGGAGTCCTTCCAGCGAGGAAGGCTTGGACAATAGGTTTCCTGTCTTGGGAGGTGCTAGCACAACCCAGGACAAGCTATAGTGTATTGGGGCAGGGAGGGCTGAAAGAAATGAGACACTGCCTGGGGCCCACAAGGTGTCCCATGCATAGTCCAGTTCAAACTGGTGCTGGGGCACTCCAGCCCCAGCTCTGGTGCGAAACTGGACAAAGGTAAAGGGGTGTAACCACCCGCTTCCCTGGTCCCACCCATAGGAGGGACCTAGCAGGTAATCCAGCCCCTAGATTTGGTATATAGGTAGGAGCTGAGTCCCAAGACTTTAGATTTATCCTGACTGAAACTTGAGACGAAACTCTGGACCTTCGACATTCTACCTGAAGATAGAAGACTGAAGAATCTCCCTTGTGGTCAAGGAGTGACCACCCTGCACAAGCAGGCACCATCCAGCGATCAACGGCTTGCTTCGTCGACGCTCCTGCTGGAGCCCGAGCACAAAGCCTGACAAGAACCAGACTTCCAGACTTCCTTCAGCCCGATCTACAGTTCCAGCAAAGCTGAGACCCGTGGAGGCGACGCAAGACGTGGGACCGGCCATCTTGAAAAGTCAGCGACTTGCTTTCTGTGCAGCTTCTGAGGCATCCTCGAAGCTGTGCATTGGGGATTGAGAAGCCCCAGCCCCGAGCATCAACTGCACCGAAGATCAGCCCTGCACACTCTAGAAGTTCTGCGTTGGGCCCTTCTGCATTTTCCTGCTTGACGCGTCTGTCCGGTCACTTGCCCGTTGGCTAGTGGCCATCTTGATGACGAAACCTTGAATATACATCAGTGGTCTGGTTGCGCCAGACTGGCCCTTGCTTCCCTGAAAAGAAGCAGCCCATCAGACCTTGATGGTCTGATTAAGAAGCCAACTTTGATTCCTGCGTGGGTTGTCTTTGCTAAGGTTTTGTTGACTCCAATCCGGAAGCCGACACCGCCGACAGCAAGAGCCTTTGTGGGACAGTCCGTGCCTGACTCCTGGTCATCGTTGACGCCTCCTGGTCCATGTGACTGCAGAGACAAGCTTCACAACATCACCTGATTGCTTCGCGACATCGCCTGGTTCCTTCCTGGTTCCTTCCTGGTCACTGGCTAGTGACCCAAACTCTGTCCCCTCTGCTTTCAGGTACTCTTCATCCTCAATCCGCCCTTGGATCCAACCGGACACTTCTCTCCTGGTCGCCTGCAGTATCTTTCTTCACGGCTCCATTGGATTCAGCGACGAAACCCGACACACTTTGACACCTATGCACCCGCTTCCTGTGGGTAAGGTAACGCGAGTACTCCAGTGCTCCTGTGTGTATTGACTATCCTAGTGTCTAGGTTTCAAGTAGCTTTCATTGAGTCCAGTCAGAGGTGCCCTAAAAGAACTACTTTCTAATTCTTTTGTTCCCATTCTAACTCAATGGTAACTTGCGTGTGAGTAAAGACTCTGCACACGCCTCCCGTGGGCCTCCTACTTCCTATCCTTTAGTAGTACAGTGTGGCCCCACCGATTCCCTAGGCCCTAGGTCTATTCATTTTCCGAGCAGTGGTTCTTATACCACTATTTTAATATATGGTTTAGCGTGACCCTAGGGCCCTACTGTATTTTGTGCAACTTATTGTATTTTAATTAAGTATCTTGTTATGTGCTTGTGCCTCTGACCTCATAAAGAGTTCAGGGGGATTGTCTAAAAATAAAAACATATATATTTTATATATATCCTGTGTGGTGTCCTTTCATTTGGTATTAAAGGGGTTACATATGGTAAAACAGCTGGCTTCACATGCCCTCTTGAGTTTAGCCTAAGACTGCTTTGTCCATGCTACCACTAGGATAGCTGGTCTATAAGGCTGACTTTACAACCATCACCATAAGGGTTGTTTGGACTGGTGCAAGGTGCTCACTAGAATAGTGAACATCATATACCAGGTCGACTTCTCACAACTACCATAAATGGCCATCATAGTTTTATCACCTATCTAACTTCTGCTAGACGCATAAGAATACTGATATTTCTATGGGTAATATATGTGTATGTTATTCAACTGCTGATGGCAAAATCAATAGATTAAACTTAAGGCCTGATTTAGAGTTTAAGGGACAGAGTATTCCGCCATGAACAAATGGAGTACCTGGTCCAGCAACCTGTTTTATTTGGAGTCAGGTGTAGTGTTATGTTTCTAATCGCAGTGCCCCAACTAACTCGTCCACAGAAGCCGTACACTGACAGCCCGTCGGACTTAGAGTCAGAACGCACACCCTATTTACAGTAGACAGTCTGATGTATTTTTTTCTGTTAAGAAGCACCAGGTTTGCGCAGTGGTCCCCCAAAAAAATATAGACCCCGATCCCTGGGAAAAAACATGTCAGGGCGTCAGGGTCAGCAATGTTTAGTCTTTCAAAAGCAAACTCCTGCTATGGGAGTATGCCTTAGAATAACTGAATAACAAAAATGCTTTACTGGGCAGCCGCATAAAATATGGCAGCCGATCATCAGACCTTCAGTGCCTTCAGCAGAGCTGAAGTGGCGGGGGCACCTCTGAAGGCCCACAGATCTCCACAGAACTGGCTCAGATCTCAAAATATAGTGGGTGGTGAAGGTAATGACTTTCCCCAGCCCTGATGGTCGATGGGCCACCCGTCACACTCTAAATCACCCCCTTATTATCTGCAGTCTTCCCTTTTTCCTTGTATCAAAGGAGGTTCCAGAATCTTCATGATGTTACCCAATAAAAAAGTGATAACTTTGGCCCTTTTCCTTCTTAGGTCCTCGTTAAATGATTACCATTTTTTTTATCCCATTCTTTATGTATTCTGGCCTTACATATCTATACATTTCCTTTTTGAATAGCTGTGAGGCCCTCAATTAGATTTACGGTCATGACTCTCCTGCCACAATGAGATCTACCACTTCTGGAATCCAGGTAGCCCAACCCACAGTTTCTGTGATGAGATCATTTGCCTGTCATGCTATTGCTGAGGCCTGGGATCTGCTTAGCTATAGCATGTTTTTTTAACGTGACAGTGACTCCGGTTCCTCTCAGTTGAAACCTTGAGTGACCTTATGAAGTAATTCCGGTTATTATGTTGACCACAAGCTGGCTCTCAACAAAAAGGTTCTCCTTGATCAGAGGCACTCATCTGTCACAGAAGCACTGCACAGAATCATAGCACTGTCACTAATACCAACTACCCCTTAACCCTATACCACTGTTGCACTATCGCTTAGCATCTAATACTCCCCAATTCCTTTCAGAGCTGCTTCAGTTTTTTAATTTGTCACTCGGAGGCTGGGACTCCAAGTAGTGGCATGCGGAATGCTCACCCGGAATGTTATTGTCATAACCAGGCCTGCTGCTTTTTCAGGGGTCAAAAGCTGCGCCTTCACTTTATGCTCCTTTTTGATCTGCTTTCGAATACATTGGGGCAGATTTATGATAACTGGCGCATCCCCAAGGAAGTCCCGTTATTTTGCGCCGCTGCTCCGCCACCCATGGTGCGCCGCATTTACAATGCGGCGCACCATGGGGCAAAAACGACACAGATGCGTGACGCATCTGTGCCGTAAAGGTGGCGCATTGCTGGAGTTGCGTCGCAAGCGCGACGCAGCTCCAGCAAGGCTTGGGGGTGCCCATCTTTACAATGCTGCGTCAAGACCTACGCCTGCTTCAAGCAGGCGCAGGGTTTTGACGCAGCATTGGCCTGAAAGTGACTGAGTGAAATCTTATAGATTTCACTCAGCCACTTTTGCGAGGCGCACCTGCCCCGGAACACCCACCCTGCGCCGGAACGCCCACAAGTGGCGCAGGGCTTTACAACGTGACACATCTGCCTAGATGCGTCACGTTGTAAATGGGTCGTAGGGATGCGCCACGTTTACGCCGCAGTTGCGTGATGCAAACGTGGTGCATTCCCAACATAAATCTGCCCCAAAGTCCCCAGGGTAGTGCAGCCCCGGCTTAGGCCCTGCTGACTCGAATACCTCATAGATGCGACAGGAATGTCTGCGGTGATGTAATACCTTCCATCAGACTGGTAGAAACACGTGATTGTCATGGCTGAACTGCAGTTTATGATAGCTTTGGCCATCTCTGGCACCACCACCCCCTACCTTTTCAACTACCTTCTCAATTTGCATGACACCCGTTTCGGGTGACCTAATAATCTGTGCATTGCGTGGGTCCTTACCACCTTTGAGCCCATTCCTACCTGATATATGCTACTCGCCCTTCTTGTGGAACCCAAACATGCAGCTTTCTTTTTGAAATGGTAAGAAATAGCTCAAATTAATTCAGCATGCCATGTGCTGTTGACAAAAAACTGGGTTCGGGAGAAAGGTAATAATTAACAATCAATTTTAAATTCCATGAGTGACTGCTGGCCCCATCTCTTATGCCACATCCAAGATTGCCCTTTGATTATAGCGTGTGACGTACTAGGTGATGGAGGAACGAAAGGTCATTTGTGCTGTAATTTTTTATTCTGAATTGTTCAAAACACTTCAGAAGTTGGCAGGGCATGAACTCACAAGGCTCGCTGTTCTTTGTGGAAACAGAGTGCTTTTAGTATTCAGGAAAGCAAACCTTTTAGAAAGTCACTTGACTTTTAGTTATTTTGAAGGATGCACTATTGAAAGGCACATCCATTCAACAGTCATACACACTACAAACCCAAGTGCGCTGTGCAAACAAAAGAAAATCACATGTTCATACTGTACAACTTGAATATATGCATACCAGACACAGAACAGAAATAATGCATACACCTCGTAAAAGGGACAATCTCTTAACACTTTTTGCTGTTTAGCGAGACTCTTCCACCACAGCGAACCTTTTAGGAGCCTTTCTAGAAGAAGATTTAGGGGCATATTACCAACAACTAGCGATAATTATCGCTATGTTGGTTTAGCGGGAATATTCCTATCGCCGCCCTTCACCTGTTTTTATCGCTAAGATACCTTGTTATTATCAAGGTTTATCTCAGAAGCGATAAAAAATGGGCGAAATGCGTGAATATCGCTGTCAATACAGCGATATTCATGCATTACTGTGACAATGCTCTTAGCCATGTTATCCACCTCCCATTTGATAACATGGCTAAGAACTGGTCAGGGCAGGCGTTAGCTTTTGGAGATATTCGCGCTTAGCGCGAATATTTCCAAAACTAAGCCATTGTTGGTAATAGGATATAGCGATATTAGCGACTGTTTCCAGCGTCTAACATCTTGGCACGCCCACTTTGCATGTCATTAGCGATAATTATCGCTGACATGCAAATCGGGCCCCAAGATGATCGCTATCTCCTACTAGCTGTCGCTTACTGGTGTTAGCGACAGCTAGATAATAGGGCAATAAAATTATCGCCGCTGTAGCGGGAAAAAGTCTAGCTAAAGCGGCGATAATGGCCCTTGTTAATATGCCCCTTAGTCCCCGCAAAAGAAAAACTTCTATTAAAATGTGTTTAAAATCAGGTAGAACCGTGTTTATTTCTATATTTGTGTATATAGCTTTGCTTTTGGGAGAGTATGTCTGGTATAGTCTTACTCACCCTTCCTGTCGTACAAGCAAATGTTGTCAGTCATCTGCTGCAGGTCCTGCCAGGCGTGTCTCTGGGAAACCCCTGGAGGCAGGAGGCATGGCGGCCAGTTTTAGCAGGGTCCAGGCTATGGTCTGTCGCTCTCAGCTCCCTGTGGTGACAGTACACTGTGCCAAGGAGCTTCATATGCACAGCACAGCCATAATGAATGCTGCACTCCATCAACATGCCCCTAATTGTCCTACAGACAGTGGCCTTTGCTCAGAGCGCATCCTGTGCAAAACCAAATTTGGAAACCCCTGGCAATCATCCTCTGTGGTCGTCTATGAATTGAACATTTGAGAATAGTAGGGAGAAAGTGAAGGAGGCGTTATTAAGGAGTGCCATGAAAAGAAAAGCACACAAAAAGCAGATAAGGGTGCCAACAGCTGTCAGAACAAGCATTTACAATGTTATAGGTCTCACATTTACGAAACTTTCGTAAATGCAAGACCTATTGCATTGGAAATGCTTGTTTGTAAAACCATCCATGGGGCACCTTCAGTTTAATGTTGGCCGCGCCCCATTCCTTAGACGAGCGGTATGGGGTGTTTTTACAAAAAAAAGCATTTGTTTGTCAACTTTAAAAACAGCTGCTTTTTTTGTAAAAGCGGCCAGTGCCACCGTTTCACTTTAATGATGGCCGTGACCTTTTCTTTAGTTGTGGCATGGGGCAATTTTAAAAAAAGTTAAGAAATAGTTTAAAAATGTATTCAGCTGAGTTCAGGGCCACAAATAAACTAAAGGCATGACCGCCACTTTATGTGCGTCCTGTGCCATGAAAAAAAAATTCAAGCAATGGGGAAGAGCATGTCCTGCCTGCAACAGAGAAAACATTTTAAGCAAACAGTGCTCGAAGGCTGTAATTAAAGCATACCGAGTAACAACACATGTAACAGGGGGTGTTCTCATGGGAGGCTACACAATGAGACAAGGCAGTACTAAGAAGGTACTACTAAGCCTATTGACCAATGATCCTTCCAAGGACCTCGCCAAGGAAATACATCAATATCTTAACAAAAACAAAACTCGGCTCCCCACCCTATACACCCTGCCGAAGATCCACAAGAACCCACAAAATACACCTGGGCGTCCCATCGTTTCTGGATGTGAATCAATGCTTGAACCATTATGCAGGTATATAGATAATTTCCTTAAACATATAGCAGAGACTACTCAGGCATATTTAAGAGACACAATGCAAACTATCAACTTTGTCGATCAGCGCCCTTTTGATCCAAGTAATCAACTTCTGGTGACCTGTGACATCGTGTCCCTATATACAAGCATACCACAACAATCTGCTCTTGACGTAATGGGGGAGGTACTGGATCAGAGACCGGCACCATTAGCATTCCCGACAGAATTCATCATTGGCCTACTACCCATAGCTATGATGAAAAACTTTTTCTTTTTCAATGGCCACTTCCATTTTCAAATGAAAGGAGTAGCTATGGGGGCTGCCTTCGCTCCGGATCAGGCCATTATTTATATGGACCATTTTGAAAAATCATTTGTATTCAGTGAATCAGACCCCTACATCGAAAAGGTGTCTTTGTGGAGGAGGTATATAGACGATATACTCATGATTTGGACTGGTGACTCGATAGAACTGGGCAGTTTTCACTCCTGGCTCATTGATAGGAGCCCAGACATACAATTTAATATACTTTCGGATTCCAAAGAAATCAACTTCTTGGACATTACCATCAGGAGCAAGGAGAATCAACTATACACCACTCTGTATCGCAAGCCCTCGTGAGAAACTGCTGACAACCAAAGAGAAGTGAGATGGGTCCATGCAAAGGATGATATGTGTCACCACTTTTTCCACACAAATTCATGCCATCAAAAAAGTGATAAATAGACACTGGGGCTGATATCAGATGACATAGAGCAAAACAACCCTCCCATGCACTCATATAAGAAAGCGAAAGGTGTCAAGGACCATATAGTACGCTCCTTCCTAGAGACCCCTGAGGCACTGTCTATTTAATCTCTGTGGAATCTACCACCAACGCTTGGCCACTTTAAGTGTGGCCAGTGCAAGGCATGTCAAACAACCATCCAAACAAAATAGTTCACGTGCAAACACCATGTGATTAATTTGAAGTATTTTACGAACTGCAACACGAACAATGTGATCTATGGTATCTTGTATCCGTGTGGCCTTATATATGTAGGCCAAACATAACAAAAAATAGAGGCACGTATTCTCCAGCATTGCAGCCAAATAATGTGTGGGGTACAGGGAGCAGGGAGCACCCTTGGTCGAACACTTTAGAACTGCGGATCACAGCCCAGATGAACTACAGTGGGTTGTACTTAAGAAGGCATCCCTTGGTCCCGGGGGAGGCAACATTGGAACAATTCTGAATGCAAGACAATGTACATGGATGTCTCTCTTAGACTCCATACAAAATGGTTTGAATGAATCTGAAGTTAGTCACGCTCAATTAGCCTGTCTCAGATGTGAATGATTTAACGGATGTCCCTTGCAGGGTACGCTGCAGGCTTCACCCTTATGTATGTATAATCATATATGTGTGACCTAGCACCGCTGTCATTTTGAAAGGTCATGAAATGAGGCATCTTTTGACAATTCACATAGCTGTCCTGACACTTTGTACAGCCTGGCCTTTGTAAATATAATTAAACTGCAACTTTTCTTTGCGCATATGCATTGCAACTTGAACACACATATCTAAGTATGACAACATGGTTTGACATTTCCTTTTGGGTACACATGCCACATGTTTTCAAAAAGGCGCAAGTAAACCTTACGATTGCAATATTCACTTTAGCGATGTTTTCAAAGCATGCACACAATTCAGCATCATGGTGCTTTTATTCTCGAGGTAAGACAGGCCATAACTAATTTCAGGATTACCTCCCTGTAAATTCACGGAATGAGGCATCCTTTGACAGTTCAGGCACAACATATCTGCCCTGACACACTGTACAGCCTTGCCTTTGTAAAATACTGAACCGTTATTATATCTGTTTCCTTTGCGCTTATAGAATACCTATCATTTCAGTATGTTAAGTTTGGCAAAGTGTTTTGATATTTCCATTGATTTTCCGTTTGGTATTCATGCAGTGTGGTTCAAAAACGGCTTGTTAATCTTGCTTATATGTACGTCTTTTATAATGAAATGGTCTCACTTCTGTGATGTTTTTATGCAATCCAGTATCACAATGGATTTATCCACCAGACGAGTTACTATTTCTATATCACCCTTTTAGAGAGGACACATAATGAAAGAGTTTTGACAGTCTGTCTTCGCTTACATTTTGACATGACTCCCCTAGAGCCTGCCTATTTAACCAGCGGGGAACAGTGCTCCGGTTTGTCCATCACTAACGGAAATGTTTCCTGTGAGCAGCGGTGAGTTGGAACAATGCATGTGTCCATAATTAACACTCTTTACAATTCTAAAGTGGCGGATTGGGTTTACTAACCGGAAAATGTGCCCTTTCATTTACTTTTAGAGAACCGAACAATAAGGAGCATTTCTGTCCGACTCGAAGACTTTATAAGGTGTTTACCCTTTTCAGAGCATGACTTGGAATACAATTTAATTGGTTTCCAGCCCGAGAGGTGGTTTATTAATTTGGGGTCCTAATTAGCGTTTTCTTCACTTTTATTTTTAGAATAGAACACAATCCAATGCCGGGCTGACTAATCCTGCTTGGTCAAGGGCGGCCGTAGGCATGTGCAAGCTGTCCACCTGCACAGGGCCGCAAACCCCAGGGGACGCCACGCCAATATATATCCTTAATATAATAATCCTCCTAGGATGGATACATATTTGCGTGGCAGCCCCTGGCAGGGATTTGGCGGCCTCCGGCTCTGTTCTACTTCCAAACACCCTGACCCCCCCACACTTTATTGGCCTCGGCGCCTGCGTTCCTTCTGGTTCCTGATTGGCTTCTTTTTTTCCCTACCCACTGCTGGCCCGCTGGTACAGGCGTATATAAGCCACTGCCACAGGGGCCACCCCGCCCGGACACCCTCTTCCAGGGCCCCCTACCTACGCTCCCTGCCCAAGGCCGCCATGAGCCTAGAGCTGCCCAGGCTCGGTCTTTCTCTTTTCTATGGATCCATACCTGTACAAGTAAATTGAATGATCCAGCCTTATCCCTTTCCAATTTACCTTAATCACAGGAGCTTTCTCTGAACCTGCACCTTACTTCTACAGGTAGCCTACCCGCCCAATTTTCCATCCAGGTCTCAGTGAAGGGCTTTCCATGGTAATTATGGTGCTCGGGCCCTTCGTTCAGTCTATGAATCATAGTGATATTTACAGTTCTAAGGTTCTTTATGCTCCATCCCTAGGTACCCCTTTCCTTTCACTCCAGTCCTGAGGAAGACCCAGGCATAAGGGACACAATAACCTACTACTTTGTAGGGGTCGAAACGTCGACATCTGAAATACTAGCCAGCCTGACCAACAGCCATTAATCACTGTGTTACTGTTTCAAACCATAGCTAGTTACTGTTTGGATACATTGTGAAGCTTTTGGCTTAAATATGAGCCTTATGTTTTTTAAGTAATTGACTTTGTGATTCGCACTCCATTTTTTATTCACCTTCTTATCCTCACTTCAATCACAATACCCTCACCTTCCCCCTTCTTCCTCCTAGGAGAACTGCATTTGACATGTTTGGTATTGTTCAAACAAATGCTATAAATCATTATATGTTCAGTGTGATTAAATAACACTGGGTACTAACTTTACCACGTTTTCTTCTAATTTAATTTTGTGTGATTATTGTATTCTGTGTGGTGGTATACTGATTACTGGGACCACTGTTCCTTTTTTTTTTTTTGCTTCATTTACATTTTCAAAAAAGAAAAACAGGGCATCAGGAGACAATAAAACAAAGTACATAGTTTAGGAGCACATGTTGATACAGAAGAAAACATGTATATACATAACCAAATGGATACACAACACAGTTAAATATATAATAACACAGTTACTGAGAAAGCCAATCTGCAAGAGGAGCCCAGTTCTTAGATACCAATAACCGCCTTCTCCTCCCCCTCAACAACAGCACCGATGACTCTAATTTGTACCATGCAAGAATCCTAGCTTTCCAATGGATGAAGGTAGTAGTTTCAGGGTTTAGCCATTGCGATGTGATACACAGTCTGATCATAGCCATTGCAATGAACAAGAACGCTGATAGATGGTGTGTTCTTTGAGAGCCAGTTGAATATTCATATCCAATTATTATTAGTTCCGCTGAGATATTAACCGGTATTAGAAGTGATTGATTGAGAAAAACTTCCACTTCATTTAAAAAGGAACTTAAATTAGGACATGAGTAGAACATATGTATGGCATCAGCGGAGCTCAATTTACATCTAGGACAAGAGCCCCCGTTAATTGATCTGGAAGTCCACCAACTCTCTATCTTTGCAGGGGTATGATACAGGTTGAACATGGCCATATAGCTTTGAGTGCGCAGTGAGCCAGAGACAAGAACAGATCTAGCTAATTCGAGCGGTAATTCCAGGTCTAGTATTGGAACACCAAATTTAGCAGGCCATTTTGCATTCGGAGCAGATAGGTCATCCGGAAGTTCGGACAAAAGACTTTGGTACAGAAAGCTAATTCTAGACTCCTTCCAAATTAGTTCAATTACATTGATCTTAAAATCCAGATTGGTGTTCCTGGAGAGGTTCTTGTAGAAAAAAACTTCAAATCTGTAAATATTAAAAAAATAGCTAGATTGTAAATGAAATTTCTCCTTCAAAAAAGAGAAAGGGGCCAATTGATCGGAGTGGACTAAATCACCAATTCAATTCAACCCTAAAGACCTCCTTTTCATCATCAAACCATCATAAAATATTGGAGGAAGCAGGGCAGAGGCATCTAATGGGGTATAATAATTGCGTTTTGGAATAGCCAGACGAGAGTGAATTTTCTGCCAGACAGAAAATAAGGCTGAACAAATCTTAAATGTTTTTTTTTTAAATAACTGGATTCCTGTACACCTGTTAATACCCCCTTAGCGGCATCCCCAAGTGCTATTTCATAAATGGATGGGGACATACAAATTGGAATCTCAACGTTATCCCCAAGATGGGGGAGGCCAAAGTGCTGAATCAGGGCGGCCCAATAATAGTATAACAAATTAGGAACGACCCAGCCACCTCGCTCCCGGGGGAGACATGTCCATTTAGCGGCCCTTCTCGGCCTACGATACCCCCAAAGAAACCGTTGACATATTCTATCAGCTCTCCCTAATGTTGAATTAGGGAATAGAAGTGGGATGGACCTAAAGAGATTTAAAAACTTTGGGAGAGCAAGCATTTTCAGGATATTGCAACGTCCATATAAAGAAAAATGCAGATGGTCCATTCTTTCAAGTGTCCTATGTAGCGAATCAATTACCAGGAGGTAATTTAGGTCTGGGATCTGATCAACATCGGCGGTGATTTAAACCCCAAGGTATGTGGCTTCTTTGACTATAGAAACATGCGAGAGGGGCATAGCTGAGGATTGAATTATTTGGGTCTTTGAGATGTTAAGCTTATACTCAGACAAAGCACCAAATCGAGCGGCAAGACTCTCTAATGCTATAAAAGATGGGCCAACACTATCAGTTAGTACAACGATATCATCGGCATACGCCAATGCCTTGTAGTCCACCTCATGAACCCTGGCTGGAGCAATCCCCTGGCAATTTTCAATCATACTCAGGAAGGGATCAATGAACAGGGCAAATAGTAGGGGGGAACAGGGACAACCCTGTCTAGTCCCCCTACTGATGAAAAAATAGGCAGATTCTCTCCCTGAGATACGAATTGCGGCGGTTGGAGCCAGATAGAGCGCCTGGAAGGCCTGGATGAACTCGGGAGAAAATCCCTTCCAGCGCAGTACCGCCCAAAGATATCCCCAGGAAACCCTGTCGAACGCCTTCTCTGCGTCCAACAGGATCACCCCGAGGGGAGAACTCGTAGCCTGAGCCCAATCAAGAAGGGCAATGAAGCGCCAAATGTGATCTTTTGTGTCCCTTCTGGGAATAAAACCATGCTGCTGAATTGAGACCAAGGGGACTATAACTTGAACTAATCTAAAAGCTAAGATTCTAGAATAAATCTTACTGTCTGTATTAATAAGTTCAATCAGCCGATATGAAGCAGGATTTAGCTCATCTTTGCCCTTTTTTTTTAAACAACACGATGGTGGCCCGGCGCCAAGAATCAGGAATAACCCCAAGTTGGGCAGCCCTAAAAACCGCTAACATTTCTTGTATGAACAATCGTGAGAAGGTCTTATAAAACTCGAGAGGGATAAGGTCAGGGCCCGCAGCCTTGCCGTTGAAGAGAGATTTAATAGCGGTTTCTACCTCATCCCAGCTGATGGGTACTGAAAGGACTTCATTCTGTTCCATTGTTACCCGCAAGGTGTTTAAGGGGTGAAAGAAGTCATCTATACCAACTGGGTTTTGAACCATGCTAGGGTCTTCTGTATATAATTTAGTGTAGAAGCTCACAAAGGTATCAAGGACCCCCGCCGGGGTCTCTTGCAAGCGGCCCTGTTGGTCTGTAATTCTGACAATTCTGTACGCCATGGCCCTCTGCTGTAGTCTTTTTGCAAGTACCTTGCCTGAGTTTTCCCCGAACTCATTCATTAGCGTACGAAATTGAACATATTTGGCTGCTAAGTCTTGATACAAAGGTTCTAACAGATTAGACTTAGCTATGGTGACCGCCTGCTGACTATTTGATACATCATGGCCCAGACGGATATTGTTATACCATTCAAGTTCAGCTTGCTGCAGCTCTTTAAGTCTATCTTTAGTGTGTTGCTGTGGTTGTTTCCAGCGATGAGAGGCAAAGTTTTTAGTTTCCCCACGTAAGGCCGCTTTAAATGTATCCCAGACGATAGAATTGGAAGAAGTACCCCTATTAATATTAAAGAATTCTGGGATCCAAGTAGCCATACGTTCCAGATATTGCTGATCTATAAGGAGCTTTCTCTCGAAAGTCCATGGCCTACTCTGATTAGTAGGACGGTCCCATGAGAGATCAATAATTATGGGATTATGATCAGATATGGTGCTGGGGGCAACTTCAATGTGTGCCAAAGAGGCATTTTGATCCGAAAGAAAAGCATAGTCAAGGCGTACCATTTTATTGTGTGGGGAAGAATAGAATGTATATCCATCCAAATCCTGATGGTAAAAGTGCCATAGATCAATAAGACCGTGGTCCACCACAAGAATTTGGAGAGCCTTGAATACTTGAGGCTTTCGGCCCACATAATTACGACAAGTTAGGAGATTGATTTGACTAGAGAGATTATTATTAAAGTTGCCAGTAAACAATATTGGATAGGGCCATCCCACTAATTCTAAATTTAGGCTCCTGAAAACTAGCGAATCATCTAGATTAGAAGCGTATATTGAGCAAACTGATAATAGAGATCTATTCACCAAAAGTTCAATAATTGCCCATATTCCAAAATTATCCACCTTCACCCTTTTATTAGATCAACCCCATTCTTTAGGAGAATAGCTAAACCCCTGATTGTAGATGTTTGTCTAGAGCAGGCGACCAACTCGTATCCAGGAAATCTTAACCAGCTACGTTTAGTCCACGGAATATGGGTCTCCTGTAAGCAAATTAGATCAGCTTGTAGAATTTGGAGAATCTTGTAAAACATCCTACGCTTCTTGGGATCGTTCAAACCACAAATATTCCATGTGACACAGCGTAGCCTACCCCCCCATTCAAAAGATAGAAAAACCAATAGCTAGCAAAGCTCGATTTACTCATAGTACTGTACACAGAAATTACTGGACCACTGAGCAGCAATATAGATAGTGCAGAGAGTATTTGAGTCATTAGTGCATCAATCATGTTTCTCAAACACAAAAGAAATACTAGAAACAAAAACAGCCTCCTGAGCCCCCACCACCAAAACACCACCCCCCTGAACCCCCCCAATCTCCCCCCCAGAGCCACCCCCCACCTTTAAAACACCCCTCCTCCCCCACCCCCCATGTAGAGCAACAGGACCATGGTCCTTTTGATGGTCAGGTTGGTGAGACCCACTGCCTCCTGGAACCCGAGACCCCCCCCCGTTGACGCACTACGGAAGACCTGACCGCCAGATAAACAAAAAAGCCGAAAAAACCCCCCGAGCAAACTATCTTTCAGGTCATCTAAAGTCAGTAATCTTTAAAGTAAACAAGCATCCCATCTCGAATCAGTCCGAATTCAGTGCAACAAGTTAAATTAAATAAGGCAGTTCAAGTTAGATAGTCCCCAAAAACTCCTTGGCCAATATCTCTGATGTAAAGTATTTAGTCTGCCCTTTACATATCACTTTCAGCTTAGAAGGAAAGAGTAGGAAGGCTTGAGCACCCTTAGCCTGAAACAGAGGCATCAGCTGACGAAGGTGCCATCGTCTCTCAACTGAAGCTGGGCAGAAATCAGGCCGCACAAAAAATTGACATCCCTTCGCAGTCCGCTTTTTATCAGGTCTAGCAAGATCAAATATTTTCTCACGTGCAAGAAAATTGTTAAAACATATCAGGATGGCGCGAGGGAAGGTTTTACTGGTACCAGAAGCTGAGATCTGCTGCTGCTGCAATGGAAACCGGTGTGCCTGCTGTATTTCTAGATTCCAGTCCCATTGTGTAACTTCTGGGAACGCCTCCGAAAAGAGCTCGACTATGAACTGCCTAGGATCTTTGCCTTCTATATTTTCTTCAATTCCTAAAACTCTTAAATTATTTCTTCTCGCTCAATTTTGATGTCTTCTGTTTTTGCAGAGAAAGGTTAAACATGTCCTGGAGCGTCTGCCCCTTCTTCTCCCCGTGTTCTGCCCTTTCTTTGATGCTAGAAGTGAGGGTATGCATATGGAGGAAGGCGGGGATTTCAGAGCACTCCGCTTCTCTGAGATCACAGCTAAACCAGACGCACGGTTTTTCGGCACCCCTTCAGCTGCATTCCGCGTGGAGCTGCGAGGCTTCGATGCAGCTGTTGCGCTTTTCGCTGTAATTTTCGGCGGCATTCCTGCCGTTTGGCTCTGGCTGCTGTGACTCGCCGGATGATAGCCCCGCCAGATAGATCCTGATGGGAACAGCGCAGGAGAATGAAGAACTACGCGCCAGCTCCACAGCAGTTTGACAGAGTCTCACTCTCAGATGCTCCAGGCGGGGGAGGTAAGCGCCATAAACGTGAGAAGAAAAAAGCCAAGCACATAGTTTTCAGAAAGTTCACTTATTACTTATTGCTTCGGGTAGCCCGGGATGGGATAGCCAGAGCGGAAGGTGGTAGGGCTCCGGGAGAGCTCCGCACAGCCTACTCAGCCAAGGTCATGGCCTCCATCTTGCTCGGGGACCACTGTTCCAATTTACTGTCCTACACCCAGGACCCAGTGGCATAATATGGGTTTACCCTTTTAGGTAACAGTGAAAAGCCACAGTTTCCAAAGGACTATGACATAAGCCAATGAGAAATATGGGAAGAGAGTGGATGGAGCTTCAAGTATATACCTGAATACAGCATGCCTCACAGAGTAGCACATGTGCTGCCCAGGCGCGACCTAAAAACTGCTTAAACCCTCTTTTCTTTAGACCTAAGTCGGGTGGAGACTGCTTCAGGGTGATGCAATTCCATCTGGAGGTTGGTGCCTTGAGAGAGGGCCCAGCTTGCATATTCTAAAGGCGGGCTCTGCCTACAGTCACCAGCTTGGCAATGTGGCTGTATTTTACAGCACACTGTATTCTGGCCCCAGCACAGCAAATTTGGGCAGCTGCTCCACCATTTTTAATAAATATGTTGGGCGCTGAGGGGGCAGTGCCCACATGCCCAGTCAATGAGACTTCTTCCCGCACACAGAGCCAAACGCTGGTACCTGGCTCGCAGGTTTAGGTAAGAATCTGAGACAAAAGGAACTATCAGTTCTACTGGGGCTGTGGATGCAATCTGAGCAATGAAAAAAAACTCTTTTAAAAAAATACAGAAAACGTAAGGCGAGTGAACAGAAGGCCTAGGAGTTTGGCAATCCAGGCCATTAGAACACAGACTGCAGGGCGATGATGGGCACAACAACAGTTGAAACTAAGTCATGATAAATATAATGTGATGAGAGTGCTCAGAAGTGGGTCCTGTGTTTTCAGTCCTAACCCTTAAGCTGTGTCTCCCTGATGAGACTTAGTCATGCAAAAATCAGTTTAGGGTTGCTTTTCTTCCTATCCATACGGACCTCTTCCCGGTAGTTTGGAATGGGCTGCTCCATTTGAGGCAGGGCCAAGTTTGGTTTGCTGATCCCTGTCAATAATCACACAATTAAGATAAGAACTGGTTTGTACCTCAAGGAACTAACAGTGGCTGAGACTGATTCAAGCATTCCACCTATACTTTTTAGGTCTCGCTAGACCTATTGTTGCCGAGTTCCTTGTCAAGCGACTTAGATCTGGCCACGAGCGCCGATTACAACTCGTGGACGCGCATGCCCAGCCCCGCCCCCGCAGCCGTGCACATCTTTTGCTCCACATTCCACATTCACAGCGGCAGCCTCTCACAATCACGCGCGCACACAGCCACACTCACGGAAACACACGCTGGCGCACGCACACACACACACCTCCTCCCCCTTACCTCAGCACATCTCTTGTTGCACATTCACAGCGTCAGCCTCTCCCATTCACGCGCGCACACAGCCACACTCACGGAAGCACACGCAGGCATACACACAAACACCTGCACCACTCCAGAGACAAGCCAAGACATAGGGAGTGGGGGGGATGGGTCACAAACTAAATAAAAAGCCGGTCAAAAGAGGTCTCCATTAATTAGACGATGTTTGCCAACATAACTTGAAACGCTGGACCCGGCGCTTTGCTCACCTCTGGTTGTGCACTAAAAGCACGCAGCACGGACACAGATTTTCTCCCGACCCTCAGGCACTGCAGTGCCACGGAGATGGTGGCGCCAAACTTCCGTGCAACCTTTGCCGTCCTGCGCAGAAGCTGATTGCCAACAGTTCTCGCGTGATAAGATCGTCGGCTTCCGGCGCTCTCCCCGTCATTATTTTAGTAAATGTGGATGCCAGCTATTATTCTATAAATATTAAATTCTCTAAACCTCACAATAACATTTTAAGTTCAAGTTCTCCTTATCTGTAGATGTTAATATTAATGTACCTAAACACAACCCAGGTGTGAAATAAAAGTAGGACCAGCGTGAAGGGGGGAGGAGACAGATAAGTGCACGAGCAGAATCGGCTCTGTGGACGCACTTCCACGAGCCGAGTCTAAGATGGGAACGCGCCTCCCAAGGACAGCTTTTCCGCGTTCAATTGCAGTTGATTGGTCCTCGCCGGAAGTCCTGCTGGGCGTCAATTATGGCTGAGTGCTCCTGTCCTGAACACTGGTGAGCAACCTCTCGGGGAGAGTGCTTCGGGGCCTGGCGGCATGCTGTGATAATTGCTATGCTATTTACCTTTCCTTTGTTGTGATCGTGAGCAGGCGTCTTACTGGCGCCACGCGTTCATTAGGAATTAAAGTTGCACAGCTGGTGATAATTAGAGCGGCATGTTTTAGGACTTTTTTTGCACTTAGTGTTGTTTACTCAGTATTTTAAATATTACTAATGGATGTATCTGTACAGCGCCGTTTGTGTGGCCCCACCTTTGGTGATTGTTTTGAGGAGCGGCAGGGGAGGCGTGCATCTCTAAAGGCAGACACATGCTGCGATGTTTACTGAATCCATTTTGGCTCTTGAAGGTTACAGATCGGATATCATGGCCAGCCTAGGAGGCAGCTTGTCGGCGCTGCCTTCTGCAGGCCTATCTCATCCCTGGCCCTCTGTGATCAGAGCAGGGCTGGCATGCATCGCACGGAGACCCGGCCGTCCGCCCGCATCGGATCCCATCCCTAGGGTGACCAGACGTCCCGGTTTTCCCCGGACGGTCCCCGTTTTTGGAGAAGTGTCCCCGTGTCCCGACACTTTTCTCCAAAAGAGTCAAATGTCCCCGTTTTCGAACAGTGTCCGGGTTATACACACAAATGTCCCGGTTTTTCATTAATCCGATTGGCCGCATGCTCTGTTTGCACTGCGTGTGACTTCACTGAGGTGAGCGCCGTAGCAGGAAGGGAAATCCTTTGAAGAGAGACATTTTCTCTCTGGATTTCCCTTCTCTTTGTCCACGCAGCGCCACCTACGTACTTTTGCTGACTTCCAAGAGGTGTCCCCACAGGCGTGTTGCAAAGATGTTAATCAGGCCTCGTTTGCACATTAGAAGAAATCCTCGCACCCTGCTTGCGGCACCACACGGGCCTTTTAACGGCAGTGACCGCCTACTAATACTGGTCCGGTACCTGGTGTAAACACATTAACAAGTCTCTGCAGTTAGGGGGGGGGGGGATAGCGGGGGAAATCGACAAAGGTCTAGTCAACCCTGTAAATACACTGCTCAGCCATTGTCCGTTTTTAGGAGGAAAAAAGTAAGATATCATTTACTGGAACGAGTGGGTGTTGCATTTTTTGGAATATAGCCTTTTAAACAACAGGTCGCTACTGAGAACACTAATATTCTCCTTTGATAACGTATACTTGCTCAGCTTAATTGCCCATTTTGTCAGGGATGTTCGGTGAGGTTTTCTGCCACCCCACAAATGACTTTAAACTGGTCGAACTGAATAATGTGATGATTTGAAGCGCATTAAAAAAAAGTGTTGCAAACTGATGCTCCTTATAAAATTTTGTGCATCTTCCTTAGGACATTTACCCAAATCGTACTTTAAAAAATTCAACCTAAACACTGTTACCACCTGAGGAATTTATCTGCACATTAATATAATGCATGATGGATTCACCGGTGGGGACACTCTTTAGCCGAGGCATACACCTGTAGGGAGAACACCATGCAAGTTGATGAGTGCACATTCTGTGACACCAAGACAAACTGGCTTTCTTTTTTACATATCCTGTATACGGAACACCCATGAATTCCCTATGTGACATACAGTATAAACCTCTTGAATGAATTAATAAATGTTCTCGAGTAGCCCACATTGTGAACTGAGGCACAGAAAAGGAAATTAAGTTACATTTGTCAGCGCCAGTCTTCTGCTTCCAAAGTATGCAGCAAGGAATTAGATTGCATCTTGTATAATTTCCATCATGCTTATGTTCATAAGAGCAAGTCATGCGTAGGATCCCACAATCCGGTCCAGTGTGGACAGCCAGGATAACAACACAGGTCTTCCTAATCCTACAGGTGACATATCTACTAAACCCTTTCACCTGAGGGGCATTCGTGTGAACTGCGCTGATACCCCCCCGCTAAATTTATTCCACTCAGGCTGCAACACACCACATATACACACCAGCGAAAGCACGGGCAGTGATGGGGCAAGCACCTGTCTTGTAGAGAGCAGGTATAATGCACGCAGCACCAATGCAAACATCACACACACGCACACTTGCCTGGCAGCATGTGCAGTGGCAGTGCGTGTTTCTCTTATACAGTACAGGTTCAGCACAGATAGTGGCACTGTAAGTTTCCTTCACAGATATATGTACACCGAGGGTCCTGCTCAAACAGTCTGTGACAGTGTGAGTTTCCTTCGCAACCTACAGGTTCTGCATAGCCAGTGCCCACTCGGTCTGTGGAGGGAGCGGTCATTGTAGTCCCTTTTCTATGTCTACGACAGCTGTCAAATAGTCCTACTTTTATGTCGATGGTTACTGCAAACCGTAGTCCTACTTCTATGTTTATGACCTGTCCCAGTTTTTTGTTTTGAGAATCTGGTCACCCTACCCATCCCGCACCCCTAGCCTAGGGCCGGCGCCAGGGCAGGTGGACCGCTCGAGCTCCCGGGCATCATCTGTTCACAAGGTAAAGGGCGTTCCTGGGGCTCTGAGCTGCATCCTAGCCGGGCGGGGCGGAGAGCAGCTGAGCGACGAGCTCAGGAAGATGGAGGTTATCAGAGCGGACGCATCCCGATGAAGGATTAAGGCGAGGAGGGCAAGTATTTAGGGCTAGAGAGGGGTTGGGGGTAGATGCTTCTCTTCTGTTTACTACTACGGGGGACCAGCCGTGGGCTGTGCCAGGGCGTCCACTCCCGCGGCTGATGGGGGCCGAGAGATGCTGCTGTGCACTGCGGGTGCCCATTGATATCTTTATTGCGGTGGCAGATGCTTCCTGGGCTGGGTGCGCGCAGGAGAGCAGCATGCCATCCACATAGCAGGTGCACGTGTAGTGCACAGTGGCCCAGGTGCCACCCTGCTGGACGGGCGGCCTTCCCTCTGCAGAGAGGGGCCCTGCTGCATAAGCTGTGCATGGGGTGTGCTGGAGAGTGTGACAGGCGTGCACGCCTGCTCCTCTGTAAAGAACATCAACACGAGCTGAGTGAGCACGTGATTGAGTACCGAGTTCCCATACGTTACACTTTAATATGTCCAGTATGTTTAAAAGTGTGTCCCCACCGACATTTTGGTCATTGGTAAGTTTATCTGTACATGGCTAGTTATTCATGAACGTAAATGCTCAAGTAGGGCTTGGTTACACAAATTAAGTGTATTTCTATATTTTCTTTATAACATATATACGAGTTAACAGTTTCGTTAATGACAGTGAGCGCTACCAAATATCTTTTTGATGCAGTTTTCTTGGCAGGCGCTTTATTGATTCAGAAGAGTGATTTTACCCATCAGACGCAGTACGCTTTTCTTTTTAATCAACCTCTGAAGGCTGAAAAGCCGAGGCCACCGATCCGAATTCTGCTCTTTGATTTCCTCATTTCATGTATTAACCAACGGAGCTGTCTTACCAGCGTTTATTGACCTGTGTGTATGTAGCTTAGGTGATTTTTTTTTTCATTTTGGAAAGAAGTCTTGGGCACAAAGAAAAAGTAGTAAGCTGTCTCTGTGCCCATGCTGGGAGCAGCTCGGGGCTCAAGGGCTCTGCTGAGGAGCTTCCTCGCTCTGACTGCAGACCAACTTTGATGTTTTTGAGGGGCAGCGGTGGGATGAAACAATGAAACCATTATTTTGCGCAAAGAATCTGGCCTCTATGCCCCTGTTTGTGCTGCGCTTTCTCCAAGTGCCGGATTCCTGGCTTTGCTGTTGAACATGAATCGTTTACATGTATTATTAGCTCTGGCCTTTCTTGTTTTTTCTTTCGGCGATGTTCTTTATCTGATAAGGGAAACAGTGACACATATCTCATTTGCATGCAGTAGCCAGCCGAGCACGCTGTATGAACACTGACACATGCTGCTTTTGTACATTTAATATTGTATGTGTTCAGATTGCGTGAACTACTTGTCCTCTCCGGGCCACTGCAGGCTGCGCCGCGCCAAGCACTTTTTGTTGTTGTTTAAGCACTCCATGAGTGCTCCACCATCAGCCCCCCACTTGTTTGTTTTATTTCTTTATGCAGTCTGGCTCTCTTATATTCTAGAAGGTCAGTAACTTCACCGTAGGGTAATGCAAAATTCACCTAAAACTTAACCCAAACACGCTCACAAATTTCTTCACTGTAAATGCATTTTCCAAGGAGTATGTTTCGGTTTTTAGGCCTCGCCTTTACCATTCCGCAGGAATGGGAAATGGGGAGAATTCAAGTCGGCTATTTTCTCTTCAAACCAAAGGGCTTTCAGCCCCGCGGTTTTCATGAAGTTCACGTGAACATGCACGCGCATCGCATGCAAGCCCAGCCTCTCCCGCCCCCATCCGGCATCAGGCTTCTCCTCCCCTAGCAGCACTCCTCCCACACCAGCAACTCACCCCTCCCACACCAGCACCTCCCCTCTCTCTCCACGCAATCACAGCCTACCCCTCCCACACCAGCACCTCCCCCCTCCCACACCAGCACCTCCCCTCTCTCTCCACGCAATCACAGCCTCCCCCTCCCACACCAGCACCTCCCCCCTCCCACACCAGCACCTCCCCTCTCTCTCCACGCAATCACAGCCTTGTTTTATTCCTTTCTTTCTCATCTTTGTCGTGGCAGCTTAAAGACATCCAGTCACTACTGCTCCTCTTATCCCCGCAGCACTCATTCCAGGCTTCCCCTGTAAATAGGTCTGTAATTATTGTTCTTCTCTCTGGTCATTGAATATTTCTAAAAAGTCGGCGTGGATTGCAATGAGTGTGCCTGCCATGGTGTTCTTCCTATTACAGAACTAGCGTTGACTGCTTAGGTACACGGAGGCTTCAAAGACAGTTTGAAAGGATGCAGCAGTCTGCCAAGTCTTTTCACTCTGTAACTTAGTAGTGCAAATGGTGCTGTGTTTCGGCCCTTCCGTTACTTTTTGCCGGAGCACCTCACTTCATCTGCATCAGGGTGCGCTTCCTGATGTAAGTACTGTTTACCGAGCATGGAGCTTGTAAACCTTTAATTCACGTGCTTTTCCTGGATTGCTCTTTAAGCCTGAAAACAATATGTTTCCCGTGAAGGGCGGAACTAGCTGTCTTTCTGAGCGGAGCTGCATTCAGAAAAGGGAGTGTTATTTTATTTTATTTCATTTTTTTTACGGAGTGCGTAATTGGCCTTATTCCACGCATTTGTGTGATTTACCGCTTTAAAGACTGAAAGACTCTTTTCCTTTGATAATTGATTTTAGCCAACTTCATTCTTGTGTGCTGGAATCTTCTGGCTCTTGCAGCTTGATGCGTCATCAGCCGGGTTGGGTCCTTCCCCACCCAAAACAGAGCCAGCTAATCTGTGCCTCGCCAAGTATGCAACGTCAGCACGAGTGCTGGGAGATGGCCCTTTGCTGCCACACAGCTCTCCGATGAGGCCTGGCCGCAACTTATCCTGCTCTGAAGGCATGGATCTTTTCAGAGCCCAGCACATCAAAGGGCTTCTGCTCCCCTAATTATTCATGGCCGGCCACAGGCCGGCCGTACTTTCAGTTTCCCGAAACGGCTTAGGGGAGGAGAAGCCCTTTGATGTGCTTCACACCAATGCGCCTCACAGTCATTCCTAAGTCAGTACTCTGCCTCTGCCCAAGACCTGCCTTCTAACACTTTGAGCCTCGCAGGCAGGCCTGGCCAATTGCTGCTTGTTTGTATTTGCTTCGGCTGCCATTCTCAGACTCCACGATCTGCTCATGTGACATGGTTGCTCCACAAGACGCTTTACACATTACACTCATCTGCCTGAAGTGGGAGAGCATATGTCATAAGTACATATGTCCTCTTCTTTTGCCTCTGAGTTTTAAACAAGCAAAGCTGGTCCTTCTGTACTTGCAGTTTCACTTCTAATGTGTGTTGTTATTTATCATGATGTTTAGCTGAGGTGTATCACGCTCGTTCATGAGTTTGATCTTTTCATACTGTGAAATGTTTTCTAAGTTGTTTTTGATTGTCTTACCGCTGGAGGTCTCCCTGTGCTACATTTAGCCACTCACACATGCAACGCCACTCACACATGCAACGCCACTCACACATGCAACGCCACTGACACATGCAACGCCACTCAACCACGCAACGCCACTCAACCATGCAACGCCACTCAACCATGCAACGCCACTCAACCATGCAACGCCACTCAACCATGCAACGCCACTCAACCATGCAACGCCACTCAACCATGCAACGCCACTCAACCATGCAACGCCACTCACACATGCAACGCCACTCACACATGCAACGCCACTCACACATGCAACGCCACTCACGCACGCAACGCCACTCACCCACGCAACGCCAATCACGCACGCAACACCACTCACGCAACGCCACTCACACATGCAACGCCACTCACACATGCAACGCCACTCACACATGCAACGCCACTCACACATGCAACGCCACTCACACATGCAACGCCACTCACACATGCAACGCCACTCAACCATGCAACGCCACTCAACCATGCAACGCCACTCAACCATGCAACGCCACTCAACCATGCAACGCCACTCAACCATGCAACGCCACTCAACCATGCAACGCCACTCACACATGCAACGCCACTCACGCACGCAACGCCACTCACGCACGCAACGCCACTCACGCACGCAACGCCAATCACGCACGCAACACCACTCACACACGCAACGCCACTCACACACGCAACGCCACTCACACCCACGCAGTGCCACTTTCAGACACACAACGCCACTCACACCCACGCAAGCCCACTCTCACACACGCAACGCCACTCACACACGCAACACCACTCACACACGCAACGCCACTCACACCCACGCAGTGCCACTTTTACCCACACAGCACCACTTTCAGACACACAACGCCACTCACACCCACGCAAGCCCACTCTCACACACGCAACGCCACACTCACCCATGCAATGCCAATCACACACGCAACGCAAATCACACCCGCAACGCCACTCACACATGCAACGCCACTCACCCACGCAACGACACTCACTCAAAGCCACTCACACCCACGCAGTGCCACTTTCACACACACTGTGCAGTGCACAATAGGTCTCGCAGTAGGAAAGTTGGAGCTATTGGTTTTGTAAATGACAAAGCCCTTTATGTTTTTAAAATGAAAACAAAAATAAAAGGCATTGTTATTTGCAATTTTAATAGCTCCAACTTTCCTACTGCGAGACCTATTGGCAACGCCAGTGCTTGTTAAAGTTCTGCCAATACTTTCTTCCTCTTCGTGCAGCTGGTCAGTCTCCAGCACCTCAGTTGCTCCCTCACCCGCCGACTAACCATTGTTCCCCCACCGTCTCCTTTGTTGCTCTCCAACACCTAGTGGCAATGCTTTTCCCCTTTCCTCCATGTGCTACTGCTCCCCTTCCTCCTCGCACTGCTGCTAGCCCTACTCCACGATCTGCCCCCACTTCTCTTTTCCATCGTCGACACACTACTAACCCTCCCTTGTTTATTCACATTTCATTTATTTTCAAACACTTCTTCAACCTCTCAGGACTCTGTTGGTTTCGTGGATGTTGTTAATCTCCTGAGTTTTATTTTTGACATTTTGCTACGATGAGGTGCTCCAATTCACGATTTCTTTTCATGAATTCATCCTGTACCACAAGAGACAAAAATGTAAGCGAAGCACTATGTAATGTGAAGAAGGGGACAACTTAATCACAAATGCCACTCTGGAAGCTTTGCTTCGCACGTGCCCCATTACCACCTCTGGGGACACTGCTTTACACATACCAGCTTTCCCACCTCAGGAAACAATCGCAGCGCACATTCAACTCATAAAGCACTGTCTGACACGTACCCCTACCAACACCTCTGACTCTACCAATCTACCGCCCTCACTCTACCACTCTACTGCCCTCACTCTACCACTCTACCACCCTCACAACCTCACTCTACCGCCCTCACTCTACCGCCCTCACTCTACCACTCTACTGCCCTCACTCTACCACTCTACCGCCCTCACTCTACCGCCCTCACTCTACTGCCCTACCGCCCTCACATCACTCCACCGCTTTCACTCTACCACTCTACTGCCCTCACTCTACCACTCTACTGCCCTCACTCTACCACTCCACCGCCCTCACTCTACCGCCCTCACTCTACCGCCCTCACTCTACCGCCCTCACTCTACCGCCCTCACCCTACTGCCCTCACTCTACCACTCTACCGCCCTCACTCTACCACTCTACCGCCCTCACTCTACCACTCTACTGCCCTCACCCTACCACTCAACCGCCCTCACTTTACCACTCTACCGCCCTCACTCAACCGCCCTCACTCTACCACTCTACCGCCCTCACTCTACCACTCTACCGCCCTCACTCTACCACTCTACTGCCCTCACTCTACCGCCTTCTCTCTACCGCCCTCACTCTACCACTCTACCGCCCTCATTCAACCGCCCTCACTCTACCACTCTACTGCCCTCACTCTACTGCCCTCCCTCTACCACTCTACTGACCTTACTCTACCACCCTCACTCTACCGCCCTCACTCTACCACCCTCACTACCACTCTACCGCCCTCATTCTGCCCTCACTATACCGCCCTCACCCTACCACTCAACCGCCCTCACTTTACCACTCTACCGCCCTCACTCAACCGCCCTCACTCTACCACTCTACCGCCCTCACTCTACCACTCTACCGCCCTCACTCTACCACTCTACTGCCCTCACTCTACCGCCTTCTCTCTACCGCCCTCACTCTACCACTCTACCGCCCTCACTCAACCGCCCTCACTCTACCACTCTACTGCCCTCACTCTACTGCCCTCCCTCTACCACTCTACTGACCTTACTCTACCACCCTCACTCTACCGCCCTCACTCTACCACCCTCACTACCACTCTACCGCCCTCATTCTGCCCTCACTATACCGCCCTCACTCTACCACTCTACCGCCCTCACGCCCTCACTCGACTGCCCACACGCACTCTCTACCACTCTACCGCCCACACTCTACCGCCCTCACTCTACCACTCTACCGCCCTCACTCTACCACCCTCACTATACCGCACTCACTCTACCACTCTCATGCCCTCTGCTGCTCTCTTCCACCCCGCCTCCTTCTCTAACTCCATGTTCTCTTCTCTCCGCCTGTGCTGATCTGCTGCTCTCTTCCACCCGCCTCCTTCTTTAACTCCATGTTCTCTTCTGCTGTGCTGTTATGCTGCTCTCTTCCACCCACCTCCTTCTCAAACTCCCTGTTCACTTCTCTTCTCCAGAGCTGATCTGCTGCTCTCTTCAGCCCGCCTCCTTCTCTGCCTCCCTGTTCTCTTCTCCCTTGCTGTTCTGCTGCTCTCTTCCACCCCCTTCTTTAACTCCCTGTTCTCTTCGCCTGTGCTGATCTGCTCTTCTCTTTCACCCGCCTCCTTCTCTAACTCCATGTTCTCTTCACCTGTGCTGATCTGCTGCTCTCTTCCACCCGCCTCCTTTTTTTAACTCCATGTTCTCTTCTCCCATGCTGATCTGCTGTTCTCTTTCACCCGCATCCTTCTCGAACTCCCTTTTCTCTTCTCCTGTGCTAATCTGCTGTTCTCTTCTACCAGCCTCTTTCTCTAACTCCCTGTTCTCTTCTCCTGTGCCATTCTGCTGTTCTCTTCCACCCGCCTCCTCCTTTAACTCCCTGTTCTCTTCTCCGGTGCTGATCTGCTGCTCTCTTCCACCCGCCTCCTTCTTTACCTCCCTGTTCTTTTCTCCCATGCTGATCTGCTGCTCTCTTCCACCCGCCTCCTTCTTTAACTCCCTGTTCTCTTCTCCTGTGCTGATCTGCTGCTCTCTTCCACCCCACCTCCTGCTTTAACTCCCTGTTCTCTTCTCTTCTCCTGTGCTGATCTGCTGCCCTCTTCCACCCGCCTCCTTCTTTAACTCCCTGTTCTCTTCTGCTGTGCTGATCTGCTGCTCTCTTCCACTGTGCTGATCTGCTGCTCTCTTCCACATACATCCTTCTCTAGCTGCACACACACATACATACAACCACGCACACATACAACCACACACACACCACACATACAATCTCACACACAACCACACACACCCAACCACACACACCCAACCACACACACCCTACCACACACACCCTACCACACACACCCTACCACACACACCCAACCACACACACCCAACCCCACACACCCAACCACACACACACAACCACACACACACAACCACACACAGAACTACACACAGAACAACAACCACACACGCAGCCACACATACAACACCACACACACAGCCACACACAACCACACCCAAACACACACCCAAACACACACACACCCACACACACAACCACACACACAACCACACACACAACTACACACACAACTACACACAGCCACACAACCACACACCCAACCACACATACAACCACACACACACACAACCACATAGACAACCACACACATCTATCTATCACCCTCTATCCATCTTTCGCCCTCACTCTATCCATCTTTCGTCCTCTCTCTAGCTATCTATCGCCCTCACTCTATCTATCTATCGCATCACTCGTCGCCACCACAACATCACTCTGTGCAACCATTCAACAACAACTGGTTCAAATATGTTCTCTCAATGTTTCAAGATTTATTACAAATGTCACAAAAAAAGTTAATATTTCACTTCTGTTCTTTGATTTTCGTCACAATAAGATACACTGAACATAATCTTCACAAAAGTTATTTACAAAAGTTTAAGCTATTGCCATTATAAATTACAATAACTTTTATTTAAAAATGTATTATTGAAAGAAATTAAAATCCATAGTTATTCGTAATATCAATACATCTAAGTCACGTAAATACAAAACACGTTGCATTACAAATGGTATAGGTGTCACATTTGCAAAAGTTAAAAGTTTTGGCATTGTAAATGACAAAGCTATTAATTTCGCTATTTTCAAAACCAACACATAAATAAAAAATGTGTCATTTACAAGACCAATAGCTCAAACTTTCCTAATGCGAGACCTATTGCATTGCAAATGCTTGTTATGTTTTCCCAATGGGATGATGTGTGTGTGGTGGGTATGCCCAGGTACGGGTCCCATACTTGCTGTGCTATAGGATTTAAGCTGCAACTCCCTGATGAGGACCAACATGGCCAAAACCAGTCAAGGAGTTGATTTTGTTACCATTTATAGGTGACATGGGTAGGCAGTTCACACTGGCCTGTTTATATTGCAGCAGGACCATGGCTGATCTGCATGAGATTGGTCCTTTTCTGATGCGACATAGTGGACAAGAACTGATGGCCTGGACTTACAAGTTTCGGGCCAAGTAATTGTTAATAAATAAAAGGAAAAGAAGATCCGAATCAGTAAAGAGAGCATACTTTGCTTTTATTCAATTTTTTTATATCCTGCAGATGGTTGGCGTAAAGTCTTCCACTTAAAAATAGTGGTCCGTCAGCAATGTTTAAGGTATTATAGGTGTCCTTGATTGGATTGAGGGCCAGCCGCTGCAGCGTAGTGTTTCTTTTCACTGGCTGGACGATGAATACTACGCGGTGTCACGATGGCTCCAGGGAAGCGGAAGCCCCAGTCACTGGTGGAGAGCAGGAGGGGGCAGGCAGCAAAGGGTGTATGCTTCCAGAGCCCCCAACCATGTGGAACCCCTCCTTCAGAAGCCTTTCACAGACTTGCTCCGGCTTTTTAACCTCTGCAGGTCAGTAGCGCTTGCAGTGCAGTTCACGGAAGACTCTTGACATCTGTTTGACCCTTGTTTAAACAGAAAAAATCACCAAGAAAATGTTTCTATATGCAGGGCTCGAGTCGGGGTACCACGTGGGTGGACGTCGTCCCCTACTTATTTTACGTCCCCCCTGCCAAACAGCTGGACTTCACTCGGACTTCACTCTTAGGCCTCTGGGACGACATCGGAGCGCACCTTTCGTGACGTCACTTCCTGTCGTGACGTCACTTCCTTCCGATGATAGCGTCCACCCACTTCTCTTATTAGGATTTGTGCCTTGTCTATATGGATTACAAAAAATTATTAACTTGCATGGTGGCTTTTCGGTTGTGCTGCGCATGCCTTCTAATGCGTAGTAGGTTTGAAAGTTAACAGTAATTGAGAAGATGAACGGCAGGTCTGTTGAAACGCATTTTATGTTTTATGTTTTAATCGTAAGCGACTTTATTTCAAAACCACTGACAATATTCTCAACATGTTTTAAGTGCAAAAAAAACAGTCTTCAGGTTTATGCACGGTCTGAAAATGAAACTGTACTCCAGAATCCCATAAATTGAGGGCCAATGGGTAGCAGCAGAACTTTTACTTTTTTAATTTCTGTCCAGAATACAGTAGAATCAAAGACCCATCCAAGTGTATTAATGATTCAGTTTTGTCTTACGTAAGTGGTCACGAACCGTCTGCATTTTAATGTGTCTTACAACGTTAATGCACCAGCTGCATAGATCTTTGTGTACCCAGCTCGTTCCTGGTTACAGCAGTTAAAATAAGATAACGGGTTGTCAGTGTGCTTGCTGGTGACCTCTGCATGCAGTCTTGTTACAGGATTGACTCATTGTGAAATAGCATACAACATAGTTCTGTTGGTGACTGCTTATGTGTTCCTTTGGGTAGTAATAACCACTTATTAGAAGTGCTATCTAAGTGGTGATTAGTATAACTACTCAAATGAATACATGTATTTAAAATTCTTTCTGGACATACACACCTATGTACAGAGCTCAAAACAATCAAAACTATCCAGCCAAATAATAGTTTTGAAGTGAAACTGTGTATCTTTGCTTCCTAGATGGCATTGACACCAAGGTGTCAGGCACATCTAGCCTCCAGCCAAGATGAGACCTGAACAAAAGTAGTGGTGATGCCAGTTTAAGTGAGTCATACCTGTCCTGTTTGGTTCAGATGTGTGCCTGGTATGGAATTGTGATTGCCAATGCTTGATGGGCGCAAAGTTACACTCTGTTTTTTATGGTCCGTTTTCTGTTTCTCACATCCCACTGTATTGTCCCTGCATCGGAATAGAAGTGGAATCTGAGTTATAACCAGGGGTGCAGCTTCATCCCTTTGTGCCTTTGTCCGGGTGTGGCGCAGCATTGGGGGCCAGGTGCATGTGCAGCATTGTAACGTACACTGTCTTTGCATTTTATCTACAATTAGAAATCTGTTTGTGTATACTGGGAGCAAAGTGCTTGCTAGTGAGAAAGCAGGGATACTAGGCAAGTGAGAGAGTCTTACGTTCTTAAGGCGTGTATTCTTTCAAGCACATGTCATGTTTGTATATGTACTTGTTTAAAAACTTAGTTTCATGTATGTATGTAATGTCTTGTGCTTTGAGGCGACTGTCAGCAGCAGTGTAAGAAAGTCAGACAATAAAAAGTGAATTCTTGCATGATTCAGGCAACGTGCATTTGAATTCTAATGCTTGAGCATTTCGCTTTGGGTGACCAACAGCTGGGCATCGGACAGGGCCAGCTTTTAGGGTGTTGAGCACCTGATGTTGAGTTCAGAGGTGATCCGTTGGGGGACACTGTGTTAGGACATAAATAACTTGGATTAAAAGCGCCTGCTGCAGAGTTCCTTGTGTGTTTCGGCGAGATTAAGGCAACTAGAAAAATATAAAGAAAACGCTGCACCCTGATGATTAAATGTTAAGTTCCTGCTAGAGAGAGAGATCAGAATTTTGTCTAGTGGACATTTTGATTGGAGCTCAGAGGGTTAATGTGTGCCATGCAGATGGCAGAACTGTATTTATGTGGCTAGGTCAGTGGGTTTAACTTTGTCACAGAGAACCTATTGTGATGCCACAAAAACATATTTTGATGGTAAAAACCCTAACCCAGTTAAAAAAAATCGCTATTTTGTGCCTTGGACAGCACAGCTACACATTGATGAGACAGGCCAAGAATGATACAGCCCTGTCACCCCTCAACGTTATGTAATTTAGTATAGATTTAATAAAACAGAGGTGTACTCCAGCATTCCCTCTGTATTCACTTTTCTTCCTCCTGTTCACACCTCACTCTTTCCCTTCTCTCCAATTTTCCTTCACTTTCTGGCCTATGTCCGCGTTTCCTCTTAATCGTTGCCTCCCCTTATTATTTGCTTTAGATTTTTCACCTTCCCATGTTTCCCTTCCACTCTCCTTTCACAAACTTCCTGTTGTCTGCTCTTCTTCCCTTGCCGTTCTCCTCTTTCCTCTTTTCATTCTTGTTTCACTCCAATCTTGCACTCCCAACTTCTGCTTTCCCCACTTCTCTTCAAGTTCTTTGTCTAAGATATCTATCTTTGCCTTCAGACCTATCCTCCTTCCTCACCCTTTTATGATTTTCCTTCTTGTGCATAACTTTATATCCACTCCAGGAATCTGTGTTTGATCTGAGGTTCATAAATGTAATTCTTGGTATGGCCACTCAGCCTTTCATCTTTCTGAGGTCGATAAAATTAGTGCCATTGAGCTTGGTAACATTTTTTATTCTGTGTCAAGGCCCCCTGTGGTGAGTATGTGCTTTGCAAACATCCATGATGTGTTAAGGACAAACAAATGCATTTTACGTTTTTGTTTTTCAATATCTTTGCAATATTACACTGCTATTATTCCCTCTATCCCTCCTTGACCCAATACCTTTCACACTCGTATCCATTCCCCTGATCTTTTATCTTTCCTTCGTCCCATATTTTTCTTTTCCTTTTTCTCTTCCTCAGCACCTCCAGGGATGCAGCCTTTCCTCTTTCAATTCTTAATTTCGTACACCCTCGTTCATTCCCCATCCCTCCTTCCTTGGTGCATTTCTTCCTTCATGCGTTCCTTACTAATTTTTTTCCTGCTGCTCCCTTCATCCTTTCTTTAATTTCTTCCTTTCTTATCCTCAACCATTCCTTCTGCTTGTCTTCCTCCTTTCCTTTCTTCTTTCTATTCATTCACTGCACATACTTCACTGCCTTTCTTCCTCTATCCTTTCATTTCTTCCTTTCACATTCTTTTATTTCCTCCTAATTTCATGCATTACTTATTTATTTCCTCACTCCAGTACTCCCCTTCCTGCCTGCATGTGTTGTTACTTTCTTTAATATATTCCTTCGTTCAGCCATTCCTTTCTTTTAAACAGCACAGTACAAACACATTCTCTTTAGTTTGCAAAGCTGCTGCAAGTCCTCAAATGACCTTTCCTGAAGCATTTTGAGATATACACACATTCTCTAATTCGAGCTCACTTTTAAATCGTTGTCATACTAGTTTCCCATATGTTATGTTATGTTACATTGATTTGTATAGTGCACTAATGACCCGAGAGGGTATCCAGGTGCATCGGCAGGTGTGTAGGTGGGAGGTCCCCGAGGTGCTTATGTGAAGAGCCAAGTCTTCAGCTTCTTGCAGACCTCAAGGAGTTAGGAGGTGGCTCTGATGTGTTGAGGCTTGTGTATGTGGGCGGAGCCGATTAAGTAAGTTGGTGGAGCCACTGGATAAAGTGGGCGGAGCCATGGGAAGTGGGTGTGGCATCCTAAATAAATGAGAGCACCTGTACCTAATATTTTACAAATTAAGCACTGTACCCCACCTTTCTCGTCCAAACAGTACTCCACAAAAGCAGGGCTCCCTTAGGGCTCTATCATCTCGCCCATTCTTTTCAACATTTACATGAAGTCTTTACTGGTACTGATCAATCAATTTCACTTCACGTGCTATAACTATGCAGATGAAACACAAATACTCCTTCAACTGTAATGCCCCATAGTGAAAATTCACCAATTTTCAGTTGTCTCAGAGCCACGGATCAAAGGATGACATGGAGCCATCTCAGATTGAATGCTTCCAAAACAAAAATACTCATGTGTGGCGATTGGAAAAATGATGACCCACTTGCCGCCTGGCCTGATGAAGTAGGATCACCGCCTAAAGTATTGAAAGAAAGAAAGAAAGAAAGAAAGAAAGAAAGAAAGAAAGAAAGAAAGAAACCCTGGAATGACCATGAATCCAAGCAACTGATAAATGCCCAATAGGACAAACTGCAAGATTAAGCTTTGCTACTATAAAACCTCTGCGACAAATAGGTCCCCATTTGAAATTTCCACACAAGGTCCAAGCTACCATCCCCCTTGTTCCATATAAACTCGATTATGCCATTTGCCTCTACCAAGGTTCACCTCTAATGACCATGAAAAGGCTACAACAGATTCAGAACTCAGCTGCCAGACTACTCTTGCATAACAAACCGCAAGACCACATCTCCCCTGCCTTGAAAGCCCTGCATTAGTTATCGGTTGCCAGAAGATCCACGTTCCAGCTGCTTTGCATCACCCATAAAACGATACATGGAACTGGATCACTCTTCATCAGGAATGAAATCACCAAACACATTCAACAAAGGAACCTCCGCTTTAGAGTGGCACCCCACGTCAAAGTCCAAAGATTCAAGAAAAAAAACATGGGTGGCACATCCTTCTCTGTTCAAGCAGCCAAACTATGGAACTATTTACCCCCCAACATAAGATTCACAGACAACCACCTTAACTACTCAAAAATTGGCTCTTCTCCACATAAGTGCTTTAAGCAAAAATACATATACAGCATATCCTTTTGTATATAAGCATGTAGTTGTAATATTGCTATGTACCTATATATGTGTATTGCTTTGTATAAACTTGTAGAATAATTATGTTTAAAACAAAAAAATTAAATACAACACTTGAAAACCAGAGTTTATCTAATGCATCTTTAATCTACATATACTTACTTCCTTTATGCATCTATATACTTTCAATGTACTTGGATCTATATATTTATTACTTTTTTTTCTAGAAAAGCATATCCAATGCAGTACCCTATTTCTCACGGTATACCTCTGTCAATATATCTTCTACCTCAACTCTCTGACTCATCTAAAACCTCTTTCTACTTCTCCTTCCAATGTACTACCCTATTTCTCACCCTATACCTCTATCAATATATCCACCACATCCACTCTCTCATTCATCTCAAACCCCATACCAATACTAGTATCCCCAAAATAACCCTTTCTAGACTCTCCCCTATTCTAGCCTTTCTTGCATCATCTGACACCTCTTTTACTATACCGATTCCCCAAAACAAGCCTTTCTAAACTCTTCCCTCTGACTCTTCCCCTCCACAACCCTTTTCAATCATCCCAAGTCTCCCCCTACTGCTATGACCTCCAAAACAAACAAACAAACAAACAAATCTAAATCCTTTACTCTTCTATCCAATAGGTCTTGGCAGTAAATTCTGTTCCGCTCGCTGAATGTGCGAAATTTGGTAACTTCGCATTCCACGGAAAACGCTGAATTGCCAAAAACTCTGCGATCCGTTGCTTCGTGGAATTTTGTGCTTGTTCACACTTTTAAAAATGAGTGTTCACAAGATATTTCCCACCAAGCACACAAACAGCGTTCGCAAACAGGAAAAAAGCATTGCGAACGGGCGGAACAAGCAATTCCGCGCGTTCACGGAACTCTGCATGCTTGAGGAGATAGCTTACCATTTTGCTGAGTTTTGCATAGCACGACTAAACAAATTTCTCCCACCCCTAATATCCTTACACTATCCTTTTAAATCAAAATAACAGACTAATATATCCACTTCTCAAATGTTATATTTTACTATACTAATCCTTTATGGGTTCCAGAGTAAAGTGCTGCTCGCCGAAAAAGCGATTCCGGGGTAGCAAGCACTCCTTTTTCCCTCTTCTATCACTCAGCTCCCCTTCTCAATACAAATAACTGAATAACATATCCACCAATCAAATCACTTTCATATTTGAACAGTAATCCTTGATGGGTCCTGGAGTAGCGTGCTACTCGCCAAAAAAGTGCTTCAACACCCGATCAGAGGTAACAAGTGTTATATAAATGCAAACCATCTTCCCTCTTCTATCCCTCTGCTACCCTTCTCAATACAAATAACTGAATAACATATCCCCCACTTAAATTACCTTTATATTTCACTATACTAATTCAACACTCATCCTTTAGGGGTTCTGGAGTAGCGTGCCACTCACCAAAAAAGCGCTTCAAAACTCCATCAGGGGTAATAGTAGCTATATCAATGGAAACCTTTTTCCCTCTTCTATCCCTCCTCTATCCTTCCCTATTCAAATAGCTGACAAATTTCCACCACTCAAATTACTTTCATATTTCACTATACTAATTCACCACTAATCCTTTATGGGTTCCAGAGTAGTGTGCTACTCCCGTAAAAAGCGCTTCAACACCCTATCAGGGGTAACAAGCGCTATATAATTGCAAACCTTTTGTCCTCTTCTATCCCTCCGCTATCCTTCTGAATCCAAATAACTGACTAACCTATCCACCACTCAAATTACTCTCATATTTCACTATACTAATTCAACACTAATCCTTTATGGGTCCCAGATTAGCGTGCTACTCACCAAAAATGTGCTTCCACACCTCGTCAGGGGTACTAAGGGCTATATAAATGTAATTACAATACAATACATTGGTTTCTCATTATCAGAGGCAAGTGAAAACCTACAAGGTTCACCGTGAGCATCGGGAGAGATGAACATAAAGCAGTAGCAGAGGAAGAGGATATTAAGCAGCAAACAGAAAGATATCTCTGAGCCAATAACTATTACCTGTGGTACCCGACAGGATGCCCCCTCCTGCCGATTCTTTTCACTATAGCGTTGGAGCCGCTAGCAGTGGGACTACGTCTCCATGTTTGCTGACAACTTGGCACTATATGTCAAGAACACGGACATAAACCATGAACCTGTAATTCACGTGGTGATATGATATGGCGGACTCTCTGGGATCCAGATGAACTTGTCCAAGTCAGCTTTCTTCCCGTTGACAGACTCAGTCACACCCTATATAGGCGACTACCAGCTGAAGTGGTCGTCTGAACCAGTTGAGTATCTTGGCATATGGCTGAGCAGGGGTCCCGGACGAATTGTGGAAAGCGAATTATGGGTGCGACATGAAGTGGCTGGAGCCCCGGTTCCCACTCTGGGTCAAACTGCCCCTTTCGCTCACAGGCAGCATAGCTTTCTAAAAAATGGTGGTACTTCCTAAATTCTTGTACCTATTTGTAAATATCCTGCTCCCGCTCACTGCGCATTTCTTTCAATGATTGAAATTGAACCAGATCACAATTATATGGGCAGGATGACAACCGAGGGTGACAAATGAAATGTCGCAATGTTGCCATACATGGAGGGCTGGGTGCCCCAGATATGCAACTTTAAGCGCTGTGTGCTCAGGCACAATATCTGCACCACTGGCTCCACCTGCCCCTTTCTAACTCCAACTGACAATTGAGCATGACCAGGTGGCACCGTGGCCACTCACTACTGCGATATTCCAGAGATACACTCCCCCCAGTGCAGAAATCAACACAGTAGAGTGTGTTCGCTGGACTTGGACCGGTCTCTGCAAACGGGCAGGCCTCGTGACAACATATGCACCAACTGCCCCCTTGGCATCTAACCTCATATCACTTCCGCAACAGGATAAAGGTGCATCCAGGGATGCTGGGGCTCGCAGTGTTAGGGTATTTGCTGATCTATATCCAGAGGGAGACTTCATCCCCAGTCTGCCAAACTCTTGTCTAGAGGTGCAGCCGCTTTCAGCCATACTGCTGTACTATCCAATCCGCTCCACCTGCTGCACAATACATGAGTCTTTCCCATCCCCCTGCCACTTTTGAGGCATTGGAATACATGTATAGGACCGCCTCCCAGCATAAGCTTGTAATGTCCCTATAGCAATAACACAGGTCGACTCCAACACTGACACAACGAATGCTAGGATGGCTTGGGAGGGAAACTTACACTTTGAAATACCGGGAGCAGGATGGGCGTACTGTTGCACACAAATAGAACACCTACCACCCAATTATAGGTTTTGCCTGATACATTTTAACTACTTGCATAGGACATACAGGACACCAACACAGCTGCACAAGATTGGGTTGAAGGACAGCAAGCATTGTGCGGGGTGCCACTTTCCTTCATTTAGCTTGGTCCTGTCCTAAGGTGGCAAAAGTCTGGTCTGAAGTATGCACCACACTGCTAGATCCTCTGATCTGCTTGCTGGGATATGTAGAAAAAGACCAGAGACCATCCCGTCGACTAGCGACACTGCTGCTGGCCAAGAGTAGAGTGGCAATGCACTGGGGGCAGAGCCCTGCACCTACTTCACAAGCCTGGGTGGTAGACACCACATATTGTCAAGAACAATTTTTGTTCTACTGGAACCTAGTGCCCCCAAGGGCAAGACCCAAAGATATTTGAGAACCCTTTGTAGCTCATCTGCAAAGTTTACCTGAGGGAAGAATAAACACGCTAGATCAGCCTGCCATGACCACAAGTTAATTTCACATGGGATATTACTGCTGATTTGGCCCCCGCACCATGAGGGGACAAGATTGTTGTCACTGTTTGCTATAGATGTAATAACTACTGTAAAGTGTTGCTCTCTGATGTGTCCGTCTATATACATTTGCAGGACTTACAGGCTGTACAATGTGCTGCAAACATGGTGAAACAGCATTGTATACCTATGAATGGCGATGTTATGTGGGTTATGCTTTCTTTCTGATTGAAAACCATTAAATACATTTTATTTTTTAAAGCAGCAAACAGAAAGATGGAAGGAAGCAGTTGACTGGGGAGGTTCCGGAGTTCTGCCAACGCTGATGCAGCCCTTTCCTGACAGCACAAGCTTCCACCTGGAAGACGTTGGCAGGGTGGCAGAGAAGACATACCTGCAGTGGTGCAGTTCATCTGGAATGGCTAGGCATAGTTATCAGCAGTCATACTGTGGCGGGGATTCAGCACAAACACAGAACTATGCACAGGATTATAGGACCTTGGTGTATAGGGTCTAAGTCATCCTTCCACCTCAGTGCCCATGATCCCAGGACCGACTAGCTATAGTGTCTCACTTACTCTCCTACTCACTCACAGAGAAGCAAATGATTAGACACCCCAGAACACAACACTCCCAGATCTCTCAGGAATCGCAGTAACAAGACACACCCTTTCACTCTCACTAATGTACTCCACAATATAATCTGAGAGAGACACAAAACAGTTTACAAGATTTACTTTAATTAACGTGCCTAACATGCAGTATACATGCCACAACAAGCAGGGAAATGCATAGTACATATACCGTCAGAAAAGCAACTAGTCCATAAATCATAAAGGGAGATGTCCTCATGGAAAGACAATAGCGCCTAACCTCCCACATCTTGCTAATAAACAGTAATATTGTATATTAGAAGATCTATGTACTTTGTCAGCAGACCCCGTACCTCATCCTATAGATGGTAGATCTACATCACAGGTGCTATTTCGCTCTTCTCCCTGATAAGGTCCCTCTCCAAGTGTGTCCTACCTGTTCGTGTATACCACTAAAAACCAAAGTACGTTGTCTAAACAACAGCTGCATCAGTATGTTTTATCCAAGGGCTGAGACCTGGCCAGAACAAAATAACAAGGGGCATTGTTGTTTGACCTTGCACATAATGTTCAGTTAAAATCCCAGGAAGATGCAGAGCATAAACAGAGCGATGAGTTCTCATGTGGAAGCAGCCACAGTAAATATTTCAAAAATAAAGACGTGTAGTAACGTGCCAAATCAGCAGGCAAGCTGAAACGTGCTCATGCTAACTTAGTGAAGACAACATTGTCCCTATGGGCCACGTGACAATACCTTGGCTTAGGTTTCTCTAGCTAATAACAGGTCCTTGTGGCTTGGCTAAAAGAAGTTGCTATTTCCGCTTCTCCAGCTTAAAACCAGGCAGCATTTCTATGGCTTCTCTCCAGGTCACGGTATCTCAGTCCTCATTCATTAATCACCTCCATGGCTACAAGGAAGGGATTCCCTTATTCCAAACCTTCCGTTGTGTAGGCGTGAAGGGTTTTATTGAGAATTAAAGTGAGTTCTGATTCTGCTCTCAAGGCCCAGCTTGTAGCCTGAAGATGTAGTGGTTGGTACAGAGGCCACAGATCATGCACATGCTGAGCTACAATGAAACGCAAGTGCATCTTTCTTTGTGATGTACCCAGTCAATTTTGAAGAGTCATCCTGCAATTTTTGTGGTGCCACAGAATCTATGCTGATAGGAGACAGCCCATAATATACACAATGAATGGAAATTAATATCAGTCTCAGTCAATCCATGATTGAGGCAAAGGTGCAACTTATCTTCTTGAGTCAAACATAGGTTGTGAGTATGAGCACAGAGCATATTTTCTGAGATGTCACTAAGTTGCCATGCCCAAGACTTTTCCATTCACTAGAGTCAGCTTCCTACAGGCTGAAGCTTACCTGCTACATTTCACTCACACTAGTTGGAGTTCACACAAAGGTTCACACAAAGGTCTATTCTCCACTCCAATTTTGTGGCTGTAACTCAGACAAACAATACCCAGCAGTACACTTGTTTACACAGGAAGGTGTGTGTGGCCAACAACCATGGTATGAGGAGTAAAGTCCGCTGGCCTGCTATATCCTTCTCGCAAAGAGCCCCATCTGAATCCTGAGCTGTGCAAAGGTAGCAAATTGAGAGTAAAGCAGGCCTCTGACAGCAGGGACAACCAGAAGCAATACCTACTTTAGCTGCAGCAGCTGGAGTGGGCCTTTGGTATAGATGTGCTTGCTGTGAGGGAGGAATAAAACTCAATTTTTTCAAGGTTACTGAAATGGAGTCCTCAAGTGAAAATAACACTGTGGCCTAGAAGTAACGCCCACATTGAGCAGGGGAGGGAGAGCACCAGTGCTTGCTGTTGCTCTGGGGTTTTGAATGAATTTGATTGTAGTAGCAGCTGGCAGGGAACGGCAGTGAAAGGGCAGGGGGGCAGAGAAAAAAAAAACACTTACATTTTTGCCAGCCGCCACCTCTCCTCCGTCTTGTTCAGCTTTCTTCTTCCTTCAGGCCCAGCAGCAGGAAGCACCCGGCTCCCGGTCTCCCCTGAGCCAATCACAATGCTGCATTGTGACTAGTCTGAGAGCCATGGTTTGGGGCTCATACAGTCACAGGTAGGCTTTGCATGTTCCTCACCAGGCTGTGTAATGCAGCCTGGTGGGTAACCAGGAAAGTGTGCATGACTGTTTATGTGGCCCAAGAGGGCTGGCCGAACAGTCATGTGTACTTAGAGAGTGTGCAAACCACTTCTTCCCTTGTGCCATCAGCCCCGACCGGACCTAACCCAGCCGTGCAGCTACAAAAAATAAAATGATAATACCAACATTGTTATCATTTTCTTTTTGCTGCTTTGTTCTGAGAGCAGTGGGGCCAGCACTGAGACCTGGCCCCAGTGGGCTTGAACACCATTCCTTTCAACCACAACAGTGGAGTAGGGGGTTCTGCTGCTGGTATGACTGTGTTCTGGCTGGTGCAGCGATGGAGATCTTGAGAAGAAGCAAGATGGTTGAATGAGTTGTTTAGGGTGAAAAGGGGTATCCGTCAGGGATGTGTACTTGCGCCATTTTTTGTTTTCATTGTTTATCAACCACGTGGACAGTACACTAAAACAAATTCCTGCTGACGCACCCTTTATTGAGGGTAAGGTTGTCCCTATTTTATTATATGCAGACGATGCGGTTTAAATTTCACGTACCCCTATTGGCCTTCAACGTCTTATAGACAATTTTACTCTTTTTATTAATGGCAGGAAACTTTGAATTAACAAAACAAAGACATTTGTAATGTCATGTGGAAACTCAAAAACTAAACCGGGAGAGACCTTTTATTTAGAAGGAACAAAAATGCAATTAGTTAAATCCTTTTGCTACCTTGGGGTAACTTTTGCAGGAAACGGGAAATGGTCAAATGAATATGTCAACATCCGCCATAAAATGAGTAGGAATGTAAATGGCATCTTCCATTTTTCTGCAAAAGTTGGTGCACAAAGAGTTAAAGATATGGCGACTATATACAATGCCAAATGTGTATCCTCTGCACTTTATGGTGCAGGAGTTTGGGGCCACCATTTCAAACAATCATTACAGCAGGACAAAAACACATTAATTAAACGCCTGCTGTGTGCCCCATCATCGGCTTCAACTGAAATAATACACCAGGAAGTGGGTTTAATATACATTTCAGACCTGGCAGGACTTCGCCCACTTTTATTATGGCGTTCTATTTGGGCAAGTAACCATATCTTCCCACCGCTTTGTTTTAACACATTTACGATTAGGGATTGCACATCACTTAGTGACTTTCCCGGTCATGAAGAAAAGTACGAGCTTAGTATGCCCATGTGACAATGCATCTATGCAAAGTTCCTGTCATTTTTTATTGTTCTGCAAATATTATTTTTTAAGGAAATATTATTTGAAGCCATTGTTCTTAAAATATAATGTTCATTCCACCAAAAATGCTCTAAGGTTGTTATTCTTATTGGAAAGTTCTGATGTTTGCTTCTATGCGGCATCCTATATTTTAAAAAGTATTGCAGCTAGGAAATCAATTGTACTTTAAAAGAGATATATCTGGGAAGTCCTCTTTTTAAAAAAAATATTGCACTTCATTTTGTACTGAAAGAAATTAAGAAAATAGATGGCAATTGGTAATGTATTTGGTATATTTATTTACATAAGGCCAACAGCCGCAATTGCAATTATGAACTGTATGCACTATTCACTTTACACTTGACACTTTAGCGTATTTTGCACATGCTTCATAATCTAATGGTCGCTATTCGTGGTCTTATCAACTTGATACCTTATATAACCAAATGCTTTATTTTGTTAGTTCGGTATTTTGACAAGGATCAATTATCTGTATATACGATTGTTATTGACTAGGTATATTGTATGCTGCAAGCACAAGTCACTTTATTGCGTCACCTGCATATATTGAAATTGTATCTTGCAAATGTATTTGTTTTAGCTTCTCCGCACAGTCCATTGTACAATTGGAAATAGATGTAATTCATGTTTTTATGTATGCTTATATGGTTGTTATTATACACCGGATAATCGTAAATCGTAAATCATACGTTCTTATATAGGGCCTTTCACCATAAGGTCTAATGCGCTTTCTTTGGGAACCCGTCCTGGCCTTTCCCTGCATGATTACCCCTACCAGGCATCCCATCACGGTGGGGTCATAGTGGAGATTAAGCAAGCTATTGCCCAGAGTTGCAGAGTGTGAACCCACGATTTGAGTAGGCACCAAGGAGAGAATTATCGAGTCCGTGGACATTTTGAGCTCAAGGCCCTGCCGCGTCGGGGATTGAACCCTGGTCCCAGGTCTGACCTCTGCATCAGGGACTGCCTCCTCTAACCGGTGAGCCACACTTCTCAAGCTTTTGAAATTGAATTGAATGAGTTACCACCAGGCACCTAAATTCAGAGGTTTGTCTGGAATAGGGGGCTTTGTCTTGCTGCCTGTAAGGATTTCCCCCTATTTTCATATTCACTCCCACTTTGTTGGACTGATGCTGCTGGTTTATCGACTATGACAATGCACTGAGACCTATTAACCAGACCTCAGTGCCAGGGTCCTAAACCCTGCAAAGAGTATGTTGTATTGGCTATACCCAATTGGCAAGTACTTACTTACTTATAAGTCCCTAGTACCCAGGGTACCAAAGGCATGTAAGGGAGAGTGTCTACCCAGGGGTGAAGCACTGCTTGTGCCACGTTTTGCGTGAGAAATTCAAAATGTCTCCCAGCCTGCCACTGCAGGCAGGAAGGGCAGTAGTCACACTGCTAGTTTTACTTTCCCATTACCATTGATGCAAAGCCACAACTTCCCTTAATAATAAATGTGAGTCTTCCCTAAGGAAGGCTTATTGTGCCCTAAGGCAGGGAGCTATATATTATTAAGTAGGACTTGTAATTTACTTGTGTATTAGGAGCAAAACCCCTAACTTTGTTGTTTTGTGATGAAAACGTCAGTAGCCCCATTGGCTAATACAGGGTTGCAGGCTGGCAACCGGCCTGGCTAAATTCTGAATGGGATTACCCTACTGGGAACTGTAAGGCAGGACATTAATCTTGGCATTTAACCCGACCTGATGCCCAGGTCTAATTTAATGTCACTATTAAAGTAGGACAACTTTGAGAAAGTTGTCATTCTGTACCCCAGTGGCCTCACATGGGCTATGACTCAAAGACAGATTTCTGCCCACCTGGGGAGTCGTTGTGTGATCAACACCCAGGTTCAGGATCAAACACAGCCTGCCGCTGGGTGAGGTGTTACCTCCCTTTCACAGGAAGCCACACAGAGTTAGCCCAAAGGCGAGCTTCCAAGGAGAAGCTGCCTTTGATAGTCAAATGGTGATAACACTCCAAAGGGCTGCCTTTGTTCCTATAGACTAGCTTGTGACAGGGCCAGAGAGGGAAAACCCTTCCCAAAATTGTTTTTTATTTGTTCGTTTAGCTCCCAGGTAGCCGCACCTCTGAGGTGGGCTACTGAGCACATAACATGCAAGGAATGGTCCAGACATCTTAAGAGTGGCCAGAATAATGCACACTGGGATTGTCAGATGTCAGCATCACCTGGAAGTCATCACCAAGACGGAGGGGACATGTTAGCTCATTGGCTAGTGACCACATGGTCCTTTGGAGCACTTTAATAGGATAAATAGGGTACCCTTGGCATCCTGTACTCTTGGATTATGCTGGATTTGGAAAGAGGACCAAAGAAAGATTGCCCTGCTCACCTTGGAACTGCACGAAGAGAGGATGCACCATCAGCTGGACGACACCGGCTGCATTTTGGGCTGCGACTTTGGCTCCTAACTTGGGGAAAAGTTGATCCCCAACCCCAGACCACAGAAGTGACTCAAAGGGTCAGCTTGCTTGTCCCTGGAACAGCTTCAGGAATAAAAGAGCTGAAGAAGGCCAAACCAGCAAGTTGCCAACCACCGGAGAAGATTCGCTGGGCAGTCACGAGATGGCCAAAAGTTGCACCTGAGTCAACCGGACCCAGGAGTACCATCGGAGTCTGGATTGGTCACCCTCCGGTTGGAGCATTATCCTCCAGTGGGGAAACTAGTCCGCACTGGCGGATAATGCTCCAACCGCTGTGCTCGGAGACCGGTACCCCAGAAGCAGCTGGTCTTCTACTGTCTCAAAGAGCACTTTGTGGTACCTCAGCCTCTGTGGCCTAAGTTGCCTCACTTCACCAGTGGACAAAGGAATCATTACAGAGGCACACCTATCAACCGCACTGCAACTTATCTTTGAGCATCTTTTCATCCTGCATCGCCAGCAACAGGACCACTAAGTTTCTAGTTTATGGCGGTTGTGCTGTAAAAGCTGGAAGTGAACTAGAAAATGCTCTCGTGGCTAGGTAACTGCCCAAATCTACCCCACTGGTCTCCACTGGCCACCTAGACTTTCTCCTTGTCAGATTTGATTGCCCAAGCCAGGCCGCAGTAGCCAAACTAACTGTGTATATTTACAAGAATTGCCGCGAAGCAAATTTGATGTTGCTTAGTGGCAATCTTTTTAACGCTGATTATTACTGAAATTCATCGCCATGTAAGTGACTTATTTACAATACATTGCTACATGGCGATAGTATCAGCTAGTCAATACCAACAAGAGAGGAAGGGCATGAGTAGGTACTCCTGTACCCCAATCAAATGTATATTAACAACAAAGGAGTGACTGTGATAAAAGTGCTATCAAAATAAGCTAGTGAGGTGTAATGTTATTCCGCTATGTGCTGCAAATGTGATCAATGCTCACACACGTGCATGCACACAGCGAAATCTCTCTGTCTCCCTATGCACGCCCATTGCGTCCTCCTCTGAGGATGAAACCCGGTGGGCTTAATGGTCACCCAGTGTTAAAAAGAGGGAAATAACCTTACTTATTAGAAGGACCCTCACTCACCACTAGTTGGTGACATGCTTCATCATTGGGTCCCCGCTGGGGTGACCAAATGTCTCCCCAGCGTGCTACGACGCCTGGTTACAGCGCAGCAGGATGTGGTGAGTGCAACAGTGCCCAAATTAGGAGGTGACTAAACGTGAATGTATAAGTGTATTAAAAAATGCAGAGGTTGTGCCTTTACAAAAATCTTTAATAATGGCCAACATGCATTGAATAAAAACAAAGTGGACGGACTCCACAGGTTCTAAGTTAAGGAACCGGAGTCCTAATAAATATCAGAAGTTGGTCAACATGTTTCTGCTGTAAATTTGCAATTAGCTCAGCATTCTTCAGGACCTACGCAAAAGTCCTCCGGTGGTGTACGTGCGCTAAGGCGTACCCTCCCGGGAGGCTCGAAATGTGAAAAATATATACAGTGTTGAATATCCGGATAGTTTCTGTGAGTTACCCACTACAATTTTAGTAGGGATACATAAAAAACCTGTAGCGAGAAAAGAGACAGACAAAAACATACATGAAGAGAAATTAAATAATTAATTTCTTCAATGAGATGCAATTTCTAGCATTAGTCTTTTGAATGTGCAGGTATTGGCGTAACACTTGATTTATATCCCACCAACTGTGAGGTGCTGTCCCAGGCTCTGGGGTTAGATGCACCTGGATTAACTTGAATGACCGTCCATGTAATAGAACTGGCATCAAGTAATTGCTCAGCTCTTAGATCATGGCAAGCAATGTACTAATCGTTTCTCAATCGTGAAACGTTAGGTTAAAATTGCAGTGTTGAAAGATGTTTTATATTTATCATTCCCAAATGATTAGGATCAAGAACACGGAGCTGACAGGGAACTCCCCTCTAAAAGTGGGAGAAATACGAAGCAATTACAATTGTCGTGAAAGTTTAGGAAACTCACTTCCTTAGAGGCATAGTCACGCCCCACAGTTGGTGGGATATAAATCAAGTATTACGCCAATACGCCAATACCTGCACATTCAAAATACTAATGCTAGAAATTCAGTAAAATTGATGCAGATAAATAAATATATATACAATTGCGGACAGTCATATATACGTACACTATTTGCAATTCATGATTTGTGCAAACAATACATGACCTATTGGACCACAATGTGCTCTATGATAAAAAAGAGTATAAAAACATCATTTCACTTTACAGAATAAAAAAACAGAGGTGCCCCCCCTCCTCTCAGACTGCTGTACTTAATGCATATTGATACCTTTTTTTATTATTTACTCTGTACTCACAGCGGGTACCTCCCTCAAACAAGCATGCACTTCCTTGGAGGGTCACATAGACAAAATCACAGTTGACTTCACCCTGGAGCGCACACATCATCACAAGCTGACGGACAAAGTGCACAACATTAAGTAAGAAGTGGCCAAAGTCCCCCCCGATTACTATGAGCGCAGCGTTGGAGGTGCAGCAACTAATGGCATGTGTGAAGTCAATGGAAAGAACAGTAGAGGATGTGGAGGGCTGCTCCCAGCATAACAACGTGAGGGTGTTGGGTCTGCCTGAGGGAGCAGAAGGGGCTGTTTCAGTGGTATTTACTGAGACATGGTTGCGAGACCTACTGCCAGCAGGTACACTCTCCCCATTCTGTGTTGTGAAGCGGGCCCATCGAGTGCCAGCGAGCCGGGGATAGGTCCTAGACCCTTTCTCTTCCTCCTCCTACATGGTTTGTGATACTGTCCTGAGGGAGGTACACAAGCTGGTGCGGATGAAAGTGCATAAGGCCACAGTTATGTCTTCCTTGACTACGCCACTGGGGTGCTGTAGTTGAGGGGCTCATCTCTAGTGGATAAGCAATAGCTCAGAATGTTGGGCAGCAAATACTCCCTCTTTTACCCTTAAGGGCTGCAAGTGTTCTCAGATCATTGATGCTGCTGAACAGATCTGGAGCTGGCTGGAATCTGCTGGTCGTCAGGTGCTGCAGACAGGGAGTGAAGGGTAAGCGCAACATGCTATTATTTTTGGAGCCAGTCATACTTGTGAGGCGTAGGAGGTGCAGGCATCCTAACCCCAACTGCAATCCCCCCTCCATCTGCAGCAGGTTACACAAGAGAGGCGAAAGGCGCCGCATGCAGTGGCGACGATGCGCAATCGCACTCAGAGACAGAATCCCGATACTTCCCCTGAATGCTACCCCTGCGATGTGGGCTCCACTGCAAAGTGGTCATTTGATGCAGAGTTTGTGCAGCCCCCGGATGTAACTCCTCAGACAGCAGATAACCTAATTTAACATTGTCTGGTTGTATATCTCTCCTTCTTCCACGTTTACAGACAGCTCTGGAGAGTCTCTGGCTTTCCGTGGTTCCTGGGCTCCAGCTTCCTGTTGCAGAAGTTCAAGTCTACTGAGGTCAGCACTTAGAGGGGATCAGGTCCAGTCATCACCCAAAGGGAATGGAGCACTTTTTCAGGTGAGCGATGCATGTCAGGGGTAGTGGTGGTTGTCTCCTTGGTGCGCCGAGCTGCAATGGCAGGAGGTCCATGGTGTTGTTCACCTTGCCAAGGATGAATTGTGGGAGTTCTTCTAATATCCAAGGTCCTCATTTAGGAGGCCCTAGAAGCACTCCTGCAATGCTGTAACGTCACGTGTTTGACATTCCAAAGGCGCAATGTGTCACAGCATGTTTACAAGGCCAAGTAAAGCCATTTTATGTGGCTTTTCGTGGCCTTGAATATATCTTCATCTTTCATGCATTAAACAGTGTGAAAGAGGCATTCAATGGGTGTTGCTGTGGGCATTCTCACACCAAAACAAAGGCATGAGAAGCATTCCCAGCTATACGAGGAACAGTAAACCTTCAGAATGCATCAGAATCTAACACCACACCAAGGGTGGCATTTGGGAAGTGCTACGAGGATAGATGTTTATATTTCTCCTCTTTTTTCTCTTTTTCTTAGTGTGCAGCATTCTGCAGTGCATAGAGAAAGAAGAAATACCCTGAATTGATAGGCTATTTCCAGGTAGGTTTCCCTTCCTGCACAACATCAATTAACTCCACAACACTGTAACCCTTGCACAATGGCGCAAGGGTGCCTACATTGGCGCATTAATTAAGTAGTTAATATTAATACAAAAATTAATGATTTATTCATTACAATTAATGTACTTACCACCCTATACCACTAAGAAATCCACAAGCTGCACTTAAAAAATGTTACATAGTTAATATAATTAATTATCAATTAAATTATTATTGTTGAAAAAAATTAATTATTAATTATTTATAATTAACTTAGTTACAACCCTATACCCCACAAAGCCCACAACCTGCACCTAAAATGTAAAGCAAAAAAAAAATGACGACAGAATTAACATAATTAATTATCAATTAAATAATTATTATTAATTAAAATTAATTAATTAAAAATAATTTACTTGCCACCCTATAACCTTATAAAACCCCGAACCCACACCTAAAATTTAACATAGAAAATGTATTACACAAATAACATAATTAATTATCAATTCAATATTTAATATGAATTAAAAATGTATTCATATTTATTAATAATTAAACTACTTTCCACCCTGTAGACCTAGAAACCCTACAACGTCCTTGGGTACTAAAGATCACAAACATTTATTAAACTCAATTTCATAACTACTAACAATTTACCAACTATATTGAAATACATAAACAATAATTATATAAAACATTTATTACATATCCATTTAAAATATAAACTAAAATACATAACAATAATTAAAAAACTATATTATAAAAAACTGTATTTTTGTACCCGATATTAATGTTTTCAGTATTTTCATATTACTTACCTCAAAATCGATTTTCTTGACAATGATATTCCTGCAGAGGATATTTCGATATCACAATATTGTAGACACAATATTTTGGTATAATGAAATTTTTGTTTCGATATTTTGTTTGAATATCCTTGGAATGGGAAGCCTTTAAGGTCGTGTGGAGAAGCCACTGTATGGCAGTTGCACACTTCATACGTAAAGGAATGCATGAAGAATTGAAGGTCGTAGAAAAAAAGATTAACAGAGTTGATGAAGGTCGGCCAGAATAATGATGAGGAGCAAGATGAAACGTTAAAATGAAGAGAAATATGTGCAGGCCCTAGAAAAGCTCACATGCATGGACTACAGGAAATATAGGACGCTTACATATGGAAGGAGATACCCCTGGCCAGCCCTTAACACGAGAAATTAGGGAGAAGGGAGTGCTCCTATCCTCAAATTACCAAACCATGAATGATGCATAGCACAGCTAGGCAATGTGAAATAAACCAATAAATATATGGATATTGAAATGCCATGTATGGTCCAGAAGCTGACCTTGTACTTTATAATGACGTGCACCTTATAATACAATGCCTCCAGGAAGTCACGCAGCAGACCCTCTCTCAAGAGGACAGAGAAGAATCGGAAAGCCTCCTCAGAGGAATAGGAATATATGGGCTCTCTAAAAGGGAAGGTGCCAGGTTCAAGCGGGTTGCCGTCGGAATTTTCTGAAGCATTTGCCAGCATATTTGCATCCACATTACCATTGCTATATGCAGTGGCAGCTGCCGCCAATCAAAACCGGTAGGGCGGTCGGGGAAGGGGGGAGTGGAGAAGTTGGGAAATAAAAAAAAAAGAATAAAAATCAATTACCTGCCGCTCCAATCCCGCTGCCGGTGTTGTGTAATATGTGGTATCCCCACGGTATCCTGTATCCCCTGCTCTTGGGCACTTTCCGGAAACGAAACTCAGCCCGGGCAGGTTCCGACAGAAGCAGCCGATCACTGCTCGGGCTGAGTTAGGGGATTCACGATTCAACAGGATGCCAACGTCGGCTCTGGCGGTAAATTAACTGAAACTTTTGCACGAAGAGAGAGACAGACAGAAATATATAGAATGAATCGTAATTGAAATAGCAATTAAGCTGGTCGCCTCGTTCCTCCTGCT